>NW_003852423.1:11066173-11067559 GCF_000181295.1 Otolemur garnettii
AAAAAAAAAAAAAAAAAGGTAGAAAAGTGCAGTTAAGTAACAAAATTACCATTTATTTATTTCTTCTCCTCCTCAACTTGTTATGTGTTTATAATTAGCTAATTAATGTGCTAAGAAAACCTATAATTTTAAATTCCTAGTATGAATGTTTACCATCCATCTTCATATGATGCAATGCCTTCTGTAAAGGCAAATGTAAGATCATATATACCTCATCCCGAAATCACCTCAATTGCAGTTTGTATTTCCCAGCTCGTACACGCGCAGGTATTTCATTCTCACCGCAGCAGTGGAAATGCTGCATGAAATGAACTCAGCTCACTTCTTGGCACGCACCTGCTCTAGTACTGAAGCTGTCTGCCCTGGGCCGGCCGACTGATGTGTAAGGAAGGGGTGACAGGAAAAGGGACTAGGCCCTGTCCTCTCTCTCCCCCGCCTTCTATGTCATTTCCAGGGCAAGAGGTCGCCCTGTAGAGGCACAGAGTGGGTGTAGGTCAGGTCATGACAGGGTTCCTTGTTTGTGGTTTAGGATGCCATTGTCTTCTTTCTGTGTTCAGAGCAAATTCTGGGCTCAAAAGAAAGCATGGCCTCCCTGAGCTGTGGGTGCCCTCACTCAGCTGCAGACATAACACGCTTACTGATATGGTGTTTGCCTTCAGTCAGGGAGAAGTGTGTGTGTGTGTGTGTGTGTGTGTGTGTGTGTGTGGAACAAATTTTACAGAAGAATAAAATATATACAGAAAGTTGCATAAATCTTGAACACACTGTTTGATGATTTTCACAGGGTAGGTACACCTCAGGCTGGGCATGGTGGCTCTCACCTGTAATCCTAGCATTCTGGGAGGCCGAGGTGGATAGATTCCTTGAGCTCAGGAGTCCAAGACCAAGCTAACCAAGAGTGAGACGCTGTCTCTTCTAAAAAAAATAATAGCCAGGTGTTGTGGCAGGTGCCTGTGGTCCAGCTACTTGAGAGGCTGAGACAAAAGGATTACTTGAGCCCAGGAGTTTGACCTTGCTGTGAGCTATGGTGGTGCCACAGCACTCTACCCAGGGTGACAGAGTGAGTCTCTGTCTCAAAAAAAAAAAAATGAACTCGGAGGCGACAGCTCCATGGTCAGGGCACTGGCCACATACACCGAGGCTGGCAGGTTGGAACCCAGCCCGGCCTGCTAAACAACAATGACAACTACACCAAAAAAATAGTCAGGCATTGTGGCAGGCGCCTATAGTCCCAGTTACTTGGGAGGCTGAGGCAAGAGAACTGCTTAAGCCCAGGAGTTTGAGGTTGCTGTGAGCTGTGATACCACAGCACTCTACCAATGGCATTGCAGTGAGACTCTATCTTAAAACAACAACAGGCTCGGCGCCTATAGCTCAACCGGCTAA
>NW_003852423.1:11067913-11079834 GCF_000181295.1 Otolemur garnettii
GAGGCTCTGTCTCAAAAAAAAAAAAAAAAAACAACAACAACAATAACAACAACAAAAAACCTATATTACCAGCACCCAGATCAAGAAATAGAACAAACCCCCCAAAGCTGTATCCCATCCCAGTCACGACCACTCCCAAAGGTATCCTGACCTCGAATGCCAGAGGTTAGTTTTGCTGTCTTAACTTATCTCAATGGAAGGACAGAGGGTGTGCTCTTTCTCCCATGGCTTCATATCCTCAACATCACGTCTGCAATATTGATCCCCACGTTATCACACGTAGCAATAACTCATTCCTTCTCGTCACTGCACAGCGTTCCATGGCACATATTCCACAGTCCATCTATCTACTCTACTAATGATGGGCTGTTCCCAGGTATTTCCTACCCTGGAGAGGGCTCTGCAAACCTGTCTGCACCTGCCATCTGCTGGGCTCACGCACAGGTGCAGTTGCCGTGCTGCCGGGGGTGCCTGCATTTAGCTTCAGTTCAGAACACGTGTCCTACCAAACAACTCCCCACTAAACACACTGTGGTATCCTGGATTGGGTCCTGGAATTAGGGGAAATAGTGGCAGAATTCGAATAATGTCTGAGTTTAGTTAGCAGTAATTTGTCAATGTTAGTATCTTAGTTTTGGCAAATGGGGAATTAGATGAGGGGAAGTATATGGAAACTTTCTGTTACCTTGGCAACTTATGTGTAAATCGAAAATTATTAAAAATAAAAGTTTATTAGAAAGAAGTTTTCTTTGCACACATCTTGCTAAGAATTACTGGGTTTAAAATTAAAAAAGAAAGCATGGAAAGCATTACAGCAGCCTTCACCTGACCTGCCTCGTAAGAGTCCCTTACCCCCATCCGCCTCCTGCCTCCACTAAGATAACTAGCTGTGGCAGGCACCTGTAGTCCCAGCTACTGGGGAGGCTGGGGCAAGAGGAGGGCTTGATTCCAAGAGTTTGACGTTGCCATAGGCTGTGATGACACCAAAACTTCTAAAAACTTCTGATTTCTTAGATCTGCAGTGTGACCCAGGATCAGATAAGCACCTCGCCTTGATGAGTCTTATCAGACACGTTTGAGGAATATTGAACTTGCGTGCAGGGGGATCAGCATAGTTCTGAGGGTCGGGTGAACTTGGATCTGCATTCCAGCTTGATTCCTTACCAGTCGTGTGACCTTGCCGACCGACGTGCCACATAACTTCTTAGGAAATCAGCAGTAATGCAGTCACTGTGTCAGAACACTGTGACATTTAAAAGAGGTACCTGCCAAATATCTAGCACAGGCCGGGCACACCTAGGTTTGTGATGTGGCTGACCCAAATGCCTTATCTTCTGATTTTTACCTCTAAGGAGAACAGAAGAGGTTGGTAAACTGTAACCCTAGTTACTAAATACCTTCCACTAAGACCCAGGCCCTCTTTCCAGAAGAGAGCTAACACCAAGGGGGTAGGAAACACAATCTTCTCTTTTAAATTCCTCTTTATTTACAGCTTGCACTGGCTTGTTCATTTTCCTGTAGACAGTAAAGGGACATTGCTCTTCCTTGTGCCAAATGAGGACAGCATTGGACTGGACACACACAGGCCCTGCGCTGAGGCAGCGTCACTGATTATCTGTGCAGAGGCCCCCCACGGGGATGTGGCTGTGAACAAAACCCTGCTGTGTTCCTGCCGTCCCAGCCAGCCGCGCAGTGCAGGCCCCAGAACAGCTGGCACGTTGGATGAGATCCCGCCTTTGGCAGAGCACAGGAAGCCGTGTGGGCAAAACATGAGTGCGGCTTCGCATCGTGTTTCATGGGAAATAAAGGGACAGTAAAATCCTTTGGCTGTGTTGGTCTCTCCCGTTCTGAAACTTCCGGCACATTGTAATGAAGAGAATCACGCCTAGTATTGGCCTAATACTGGCAAGTCCTAAGGTAGAGTGCCACCAATTACTAGTTCCCTGGCCCCTGATGAATAATCTGGAAGTGTTCATTATTTGGGAACATTTTAGAAACAATTTTCAAGGCCCTGGAAAGATGGGCGTGAAAGGCATTGACTAAAAGGCAAATTATTTAAAGGAGAATGAAGGTTTGAGGCCCGAGGTAGATCACGGGTGACGAGGGCTTACAGAGAGTCACCTGCCAGAGTTGGGGGCAGGCCAAGGGGAGATGGAGGAGCAGCCTTTAGAAAAGATTAGCCCCAACCACAGGGACTCTACTAACACATGCAAACATTGTCACCTAACGGTTGGTACCCTCCATTAGATATTAATCTGAAATAAAAATGAAATAAAATGTAAAGAAAAAATACAAATAAAAATAAAATAAAAAATTGACTCTTCTACCAATTGCACTGCCAGGTCTACTCTAACCATACATCTAACACGCTGTTAATGGACCGACTGCTACTTCTGTACTATCACTGTTCAGAGGGTCAAGCTAGAGCTATTCATGACCTTATTGTGAAGAGCCATGCCCAAGATCATGTTAGACGCTAACATCTTAGGGCTCTTTTGCAGGTTAAACAGAAAGAAAAGAAAAAAAACACAATCTCTTGAGACCAACCAAAGCAAAAGGGGAGAATTTACTGGGAAAACTTGAGCCCACCCAAGGAAGTACAGCCAGGCTTCACAAAAGTCTAGAAGGGGGATATGGACCGTCACCCAGAACCAAAGCAGTAACTTGCCCAACTCTCCAGGGCTGGACAGTCTCTGGTCTCTGCTTCTCTTGACCTCTCTACTGTATCATAAACCCACCTTCCTCCTCAAATGCTCTCTCTACATGGCTGAAAATGGTGGCCCCAAACTCCAAGCTCTGCTATCCCTAGATGCCACAACCAAACAACTGACTGGCGTTCCGGGTCCTGGGAGAAAGAGTCTACCATGCCCAGCTTGGGTCAGGAGTTGGCCAGTCTCCTGAGGTTGTAGAAGAAGGTTTACAGCCCTTCACTGGGTGGTGGGGAAAGGGTAGCCATCCTTCAAGAAAGGGGCTTGGTCTTAGTGGATACCTCAAAAGACATTTATAACAGGTAGAAGATGCTAATCCAGAAAGCAATTCTAGCTCCTTTGTTGTCCTCCCTATATCGTCTCTGGTCATCAATTTTGTGTTATTATCTGTATGGATGTTGGGATCTGGATGAGAAAGAAAAGAAAGTGAAGAAGGAAGATATCAATCAACGACCAACCATTTTCACTTTAAATTTATCTGGGAATAGACCGTGGAGTCTGCAGATATATTGAGACTACCTGAATGGTCTTTCATCTTTATACGCTTGGAATTCATGTGGGACAAGAAACCTCAACTAATTCTGCGAGTTCTACTTATGGAATGGAGCGGACAAGAGTGCACAACTCACAGGCAGAAGGCGCAAACAGGAAAAGCCATACACTGTCGCACAGAGGAAGAAGGACAGGGTGGAAAGATTAGGAATGAAAAAGGATCTGATAGCAGGAAAGCTGGTTCAAATTAACGAGACAATGAAAGCCTTGACATTCTTGATGGATGTCAGTGGTTCACTGCTAGCTGGACCTTCTGAGGTTACAACTTCCATTCAAACCTCAGCCCTGGATGGCAACCTGAAACCCAAGGCCATGGGCGGTGAGCATGTGTTAGCCCAGCACAGATTAGTGCGGGCTTGGGGGGAGGGTGGAGGGGGGCTGCTTCCTCCCTGTGTACCATTACCCAGAAGCCAGGTGCACTCCGGGGGCTGCAACAACAGCAAGTAATTAAGATAAAATATTCTTGGCTGTGTCTGAAGCATATTCTTTTATGACGAGAACAAAGGGTTCGTTGATGAACTAATTTTTGGTGGGGAAAACTGCAGTACCTGTTATGAAATGAAAGCTTCGGATTTTTGCTTGTTTGTTTTTCAATATCCCCATTATAATTTCGGCACAGATACTCCGAAGCTCGTGTTTCTTAATTTACTATCGCTTGTACGGTCCTTGGGGAGGCCGTAATTGAATTTTACTGGCATCATTATCATATCTGCCAACAAGCCAGTCTTCCTGAACTACATCAGTCAAAGCCCATTCCTCGGTCCACTTTGCTCCACAGGAGAGGGGCCCAGAGCATAAGTTGGTCTCAGTATAAGAAAGCAGTGTGTTTCTCTGGCCAGTGACTGGCTGTTGCTTGTCTGTGAGGTGCAAACAACATTTGCAGGAGTGGTAGAAACACACAGGGATACTTGAAGAAGAAAAGAGAAAAATATGAGTCTCCAAAGGGATTGCTCCTCAAATGACCAGATTATAATTCCACTGCAGTCAAAAATAGACAAGCTTGGCTCAGTGCCTATAGCTCAACGGGCTAAGGCTCCAGCCACGTACACCTAAGGTGGCGGGTTCGAATCCCCAGCCCGGACCCACCAAAACAACAATGAGGGCGGCAACCAAAAAAAAAAAAAATGGCCTGGCGTTGTGGCGGGCGCCTGTGGTCCCAGCTACTTGGGAGGTGGAGGCAGGAGACTCGCTTGAGCCCAGGAGTTGGAGGTTGCTGTGAGCTATAATGCCACGGCACTCTACCCAGGGGGACAGCTTGAGGCTCTGTCTCAAAAAAAAAAAAAAAAAAAAAAAAAATAGACAAGCTTCTGGGAGACAGGGATCTACATACTTGGTTGAGATCCAGGAAATTCCATGATGAGATGCTGAAATTCCATCTTAAAAAAAAAAAAAAGCAGATGGACAGCCTATATCTTCTCCTTCTTACATCCAAAACAGGAAAATAAAAATCCTAATTTTAGATGCATTTTAGGGCTGTGGGGAGCCTCTAAAGGTTCTCCCCATTTTGCACAGGAGGCTGGAGGGGGTAAAAAGAATTCTTATCTCAATGTGCATTTAAGATTTCAAGAAAAAAATCTACATTCTTCACAGATTAACATCCAAATACAGAATGGATAGGATTGACAGTCAGTGGTCTCCTCTGAACCCCTGGGGCAAGTCACTGAGGGCTGAGCTTTGATGCCTTCATCTGGAAAACAGGAACAGTGATATCATTACCTTCTGTGAGAGCTGAGAGTACTCGTGTAAATACCTAAGAGAGTCACCCCACCCTTGACTGAATTTCATTCTACCCCAGCATTTGTTAAGGAAATAGGATATTGATGCCTAAAACACTGCCCTTAGCAAGTTAAGTGGCTGAGAGGATGGGACTCCTCCGAAGCTGCTGCCCCTTCCCAAACAGCCCCACCCACACTTAAGAACACAGGAAAGGAAAAAGACCTGGCAGGGGAGGCCCTCCAAGTCTAAAGGCATTAGGCCAAGGGCTTCGGGTAATTTGTCTGGGCAGCTAAAATTTACATTCCACGGAAGGGGAGGGTTGCAATAGCTTTGGGGGCTTAAGTCCTCTTCGACTCACAGGACGTATTTCAACTCTGACACTGTCAGTGTCCTCAGACAGCAGGATGCCTTCTGATAAAAGAGGCCGGGGCCTGCCTCCTCCTCTCCTGGGCCTCACCTTTCCACATCTTGATCCTTCGTCAGAAAGAAGCAAAGGCACCATTTCCTCCGCTGTTTCCCTGCCTCTTTCTGTACACTTTACTACTATGCTACTAATAAAAACACTCCCAAATGAATCAACATCAACAGATTGAATGGTCCTGGGCCGGGTTATGTCCCCTTCACAGTTCCTGTGTGCAAGCCCAAGCCTCCAACAGCTCTGAATGTGACTTTATTTGGAAATAGGGTTGTTGCAGGTGTGATTAGTTAAAATGATGTCATGCTGGAGTAGGATGGCTCCTAGACCAAGGAAACTAGATGTCCTCATAAAGGAGAAATTTGGACACAGATACACGCACAGGAAGGACGTGAAGGGGAAGGCAGAGACCAGGGTCATGTAGCCATTGGCCAGGAAATGCCAAAGAAGGCCGCAAACAAACCCCTGGAAGCCAGGGGAGGAGGAGGTTCTCAAAGACTTCAGGAGGAAGCCGCAGGGACACCTGGATCTCAGCCCTCCAGCCTCCACACCTGTGACACAAATGCACTTCTGTTGTTTGAGCCTCTGGCTTGGGCACTTTGTAAGGGCAGCCCTAGCAAACTGAAACAAGTGGAGCACACTTGCTCATGGGAACGAAGCCTCTCTGCTCTCCTTCACCTTGCCCGGGACTGCTGTGGACCAAGCACCCCCCATCTACCCCAGGCCTCCCACACCCACACTCCAGGGCTGGCTGCCATACTTGGTGGTGTTGTCTGTGAGCCCAGGTCCCAGTGTTGACCTCCAACTCCAGGCCAGAAAGTAGTTAGCACCGTGCTGGGGGTGAGGGGTGGGGGACACCCCCATTATGCCATTACCCAAGGTCCCATCCCTCCCCTCTGGCCTCCCCTAATCAGAAGGCGATCTGGCAATCAGAGCCTGAGAGATGACAGCTCAGAACTGTCCGGTTCTTGCAGCCTCACTCAGTTGCCTTATAAGGAAAAACTATGCCCCTGGAAGTCTCCAGACGAGGAGCTACTGTGAATCTGATCCTTTCGAGGGGAGCCGAATGTCATTTTTTTCCCTCTTTAGTAAAAATAGAAAAAAGTTAAAAGAGGAAAGAAAATGTAAGAAACGCAGCTTTGTCTCTCTTTGTCCCTGGGTCTCTCTGTTTCTCTCGCACACACATCTCTTTTCCACTGGCCCTTGCAGCCTTTCCCAGATATGTCTTCACAAGAATATAGCTACTGGTTCCTGTCCCCTGGGGTAATGATGATAAACGTACCAAAGTCAGCTGCCGAGACGGCTCACTCTGCAACTGCAGATAGTCACTCACCTGGTGCCACCGGCTGCCTGTCCCTTAACACACGCCTCACCACGTCCCTGAAATAGTCCTTATCACACAGAAACACTTGTCTTGTTGTGTCTTTCTGGTGCAAAAAGAAATATATAAATTATTACCGCGCCTTGGATTTTTTACATCTCGGTCGTGATTTTGTCAGTGGGGGCGGGGAGAAGTTACTGCAGCATGGGGGGTAGGTGGGAGATAAAGTCATCAGTGTGTTCCAACATTATCTTACTCCCCGACCTAGAAAGCAACACCTCAGACCACAGGGGATCTAAAAGATTTTGATAAAATATTCTGCCTGCTGTAATTTCCTTCCTGATAAAAATATTGCTAATTTTAAAAATTCTACTTGCATTTATCTACGATGTGACGGGCATTCTGCCAGGTGATGGGAACACCAAGATAACTGAGACATAATCTGAAACCTAGAAATAGCACAAAAGGGGAAGAAATCTGGATTAAATTTTCCAAATGCTCACTTTCGAAAACTGTGTTTCTATATGAAAGATAGAAAAAGTAGACTCGTACCAAATACACCATCTTCCAGCACCCGGCCGTTTTCTTTGTTTGCAGAGACAGAATTCCACTTTATCACCCTCAGTAGAATGCCGTGGCATCACACAGCTCACAGCAACCTCCAACTCCTGGGCTTAGGCGATTCTCTTGCCTCAACCTCCCGAGTAGCTGGGACTACAGACGCCCGCCACAATGCCTGGCTATTTTTTTGTTGCAGTTTGGCCCGGGGTTCGAACCCGCCACCCTCAGTATATGGGGCCGGCGCCCTACCCACTGAGCCACAGGCACCGCCCCATCCATCCATTTTCAATGACGGCTATATAAATGTACATTGGGGGAATTTGGAAAATTTAATACAGAGAAACGTATTGTCAGTGACTTGCCCCGACACACAAATGTACATCACTCATATGAACAGTGTCTGGTGTGTGTGTCTCAGTGGGAACAGACTGAGCAGCTGCCTCGGGCAGGTACTCAGGAGCTCCACGAAGCTGGCCAGGCCCTGTGGAGACACCAAGAAAATACAAAATAGGATTCTTGTCCTTGGGGAGCTCACAAAGCAGTGGAAAGAGCTAACCCTACCTGTCAAGACAGAGTGAAGTATTTATGGCTGTGAGAAAAACCGTGTATCCTTCATCAAACATTTAAGTACATTATTTATACTGACTAATATCGCCCTCTGTAGAGTACACAAATTAGGCAAAGTAGGTGGAAAATAAGGCCTAACTAGTTAGAACTGAAGCACAGTTTATAGTGCTGCACTGAGGGAGGAAGGAGTCTTCACAATGAATCTTAACAATCCCGTGGGGCTTTGTCAGTCACTGCGTGTACAGACGAGGTGGCAAAGTGTCTGGACTGACAGCAAGGACTCTGGACCCGGCCAGCCTCACTCTCAATCCAGCTCCAATAGCTCCCTGCTTGGGGACCTCAGTCAAGACACACAACTTCTCTGTGCCGCAGTTTCCTCATCTCTAATCTGAGAAAGTAAGGGTACCTATCTCAGCTGGCGGGTGTTATGAGAACTGAATGAATGAGTGTGGGAATGGCTCTTGAAATTGAACCTGGGACAGCTGCAGTTGACACTAAACGTCTTACATAAAGGAAACAATACATGTATAAAACCAAGATAAAAATCTCATCTGGAGAACACTTAGAGAACTGAAAATAGATCTGCCATTTGATCCAATAATTCCTCTGCTAGGTATATATCGAGAAGACCCCAAATCACACTACAATACAGATATTTATACCAGAATGTTCATTGTAGCCCAATTCATAATTGCTAGGTCATGGAAGAAGTCCAAGTGCCCACTGACCCATGAATGGATCAATAAATTGTAGTGTATGTACACCATGGAATACTATGCAGCCATAAAGAAAGATGGAGACGTTATCTCCTTCATGTTTGCATGGATGGAGCTGGAAAATATTCTTCTTAGCAAAGTATCTCAAGAATGGAAGAAAAAGTATCCAATGTACTCAACCCCATTATGAAACTAATTTTTAGCTTTCATAGGAAAGCTATAACCCAATTTTAGCCTAAGAATACGGGGAAAGGGGACGGGAAGGGGGAGAATGGGTGGAGGGAGGGTCATTGCTGGGATCACGCCTATGATTTGTCCTATAAGGGTACATGTGAATCTTTCTAAATGTGGAATATAAATGTCTTAACTATGAGAATGACATGAAAGCTATGTTGGCCAATTGGATGAAATTTCAAATTGTATATGGAAACAACACACTGTATCCCATGAAAGTATTAATGTACACAATTATAATTTAATAAAAAAAAACTTAGTGACAACTTCTTACCTCTATAAGATGTGCCATATTGTCAGTCAATAATATCTTTGATGTAAACAATATTAAAGTTAAGCTTTTTTTTTTTTTTTGGTAATGATGAGCTATTTTTTGTGTAATTAAAATTTTGAGAATCAGTGGTATTTGTCTTTTTTCAGGTTTGCACAATCCCTGTAGGAGAGGCTGGGCACAGTGGCTCACACCTCTAAGTAATCCCAGCCCTCTGGGAAACTAAGGCGGGAGGATTCACTTGAGACCAGAAGTTGGAGACCAACCTGCACAATACCAGCAATGCCACATCTCTACAACAAAAAATAAAAATAAAATTACGTTGGCGTGGTGGTGCACCTGAGCACAGGAGTTTGAGGCTGCAGTGAGCTATGATGGCACCACTGCACACTACCCTAGGTGACAAAGTGAGGCCTTGTCTCAAAAAAATAAAAAACATTCTTGCCAAGGGAGAGGAACCTATGAATTATTCCACAAAATAAGAATTCTCCTATACCTAATTCATGACACTTCTCATCTCTGCCCAATTTTAGTTGCAGGTTGAATGCCTTATTTAACATTCAATGTGTATAATGAAAATTGTTGCTTTTTTCAGGATTGGGTTCTTTCTAATATTCCCTGTCTCATTCTAATTTTAGTGTGTGTGCTGTCAAAGCAAGAATAGTGTTGCTTTCTAAGCAAATGCACAAGTCAGAAAGATGTCTACTTTCTGAATTCACGATACTATGATAATGCTCTCAAGTACACACCAAAAGCCTAAACCACAGAGATCTAAAAAAATGCACTCTCCTGCACTTGAACTGAAGATATTATCTAAATGTAATCTGACTTATAGGCTGTTCGTGACCAAAGAAACTTCACATTAATTTTATTTGGAAAGGTTTTTTTTCTCTCTCACGTTTCACATTATGTTGGTGGAAGGGAAGAGTTCAGTAAAAAGAAAACAAACATATTTCTGGGTGCTAATTTGTGTATATTAGCATGAAATATTTCACCATTCTAACTTAAGAACACCTATGAATTTGTGCAAACTCTCTAAAACCATAGTATGTTAAATCTATGGGAGTTTTCTTTAAAGAAAAGCTCCTATTTACTGCATGTGATAAATGATACTGAAAAGGAACAATTTTTAAAATTAGGTTCTGAGTATGCTATTTGACAAATAAATCTGCATATGACTGAGAATAAAAGTGACTGATCAATAGAATTGATAAATCCTTAGCCAGGCTGATAAAGAAGAGAGATCAATTTTCCAGTATCAGAAATGATGGAGAGGACTATTATTATAGTCCTACTGACATTTTCATAAATAACAAGGTAATATTCCAAAGAAATTCATGCCAATACATTTGATAACTTAAGATGGGCAAATTCCTTGAAAGACATAAATTGCCAAAACTCAATCAGAAATAATCTGAGGAGTCCTACATCCATTTAAGAAATTTAATTCATAAAAATAAAAAACTTTCCAGCAAAGAAAACTCTAAACCAGGCATCCTTAAACGATGGCCTGTGGGCCACATGTGGCCCACTGAGGACATTTATCCTTCCTGCTGGGTGTTTTTGCTGCTGCTGCCTGTCCTGCTTAGCCACTGCCTGTCCTTTTAAACTGTATTCCAGCCCTCAAACAGTCTGAGGGACAGTGAACTGGCCCCCTGTTTAAAAAGTTTGAGTATCCCTGCTCTAAACTAAGAAGGTGTCACTAGTTATTCTATCAACGTTTAGGGAAGAAATAACATCAATTCCATGTAAAGTCTTCCAGAAAGAAATAGTTCTCAATAGTTCTCTCACTTTATGAGGCCAAGATTATTAGGTATTGCAAGAAAACCAGAAATAAATCCATTATGAACTTAAATACAAACTCCCACCAATGAAACATGAAGTGGAAACAAGTAATACATAAAAATAATAATATAGCATATCTTAAGTGGGCTTTATCCCAGAAATGCAAACTTGGTTCAAACTCAAAAATCAATCAATGTAATTTACCATATCAACAGATGAAAAGGAAAAACCATTCTATCAACCTTCAACAGTTTTTTTCACAATAAAAACTCTCAGCACATTATAATTTTCTCTATCTGACATGAAACAAAAAAATACTAGAAAAAAGTGCAGAGAAAACTCTTGAAGAAATCAGCCTGGGCGAATATTTTATGGGGAGGAACCCTCCCCAGGAAATTGAAGCAGCATCAAAAATACACTACTGGGACCTGATCAGAATAAAAAGCTTCTGCACAGCCAAGAACACAGTAAGGAATGCAGCCAGACAGCCCTCAGAATGGGAGAAGATATTTGCAGGTTATGTCTCCGAGAAAGGTTTAATAACCAGAATCCACAGAGAACTCAGATGTATTAGCAAGAAAAGAACAAATGATCCCATCTCAGGATGGGCAAGGGACTTGAAGAGAAACTTCTCTGAAGAAGACAGGCGCATGGCCTACAGACATGTGAAAAATGTTCACCATCCTTAATCATCAGAGAAATGCAAATCAAAACCACTTTGAGATATCATCTAACTCCAGTAAGATTAGCCCACATCATAAATCTCAAAACCAGAGTTGTTGGCATGGATGTGGAGAAAAGGGAACACTTCTACACTGCTGGTAGGAATGCAAATTAATATGTTCCTTTTGGAAAGATGTTTGGAGAACACTTAGGGATCTAAAAATTCCTCTACCAGGTATATATTCCTTTAACAATTCCTCTACTAGGTATATATCCAGAAGACCAAAAATCACATTATAACAAAGATATTTGTACTAGAATGTTTATTGCAGCCCAATTCATAATTGCTAAGTCATGGAAGAAGCCCAAATGCCCATTGACCCACGAATGGATTAATAAACTGTGGTATATG
>NW_003852423.1:11080672-11081814 GCF_000181295.1 Otolemur garnettii
GGCTCTGTCTCAAAAAAAAAAAAAAAAAAAAAAAAAAAAGCAGTGGGTTGCTGTTTTCAGCCAGTGCAAGGAGGCAAGAAGTTATAAAGGGCACCATAAGGAGGAGAAATAAAATTATCTTTATTACATATAATATTATTATATGCATCAAATATTTAAAAGAACCTACTAAAAGCTACTAGAACTCAGTAAGTTTAGCAAGTTCATAAAGTACCTAGCCAATGTATAAAAACCAACTTTTGTCTATACGCTAGAAATGCACGATGAGAAATTAAAATTTTAAACAGTGCCATTTACAATGGCATAATCAAATATGACCTACATAGAAATAGAGCTAACATTATAGATTTAAGGTTTGTTGGCTGAAGAGTATATACATTTTGGAGATTTAAAGAAATTAGAAAAATTGAGATATACTGCATTTATAGATCAAGAGTTGGCTGGCTCCATGACTGTAGCTCAAGCAGCTAAGGTAATAGCCACATACACCAGAGTAGGTGGGTTTGAATCCAGCCTGAGCCTGCCAAACAACGATGAAAACTACAACTGAAAAATAGCCAGGCGTTGTGGCGGATGCCTGTAGTCCCAGCTACTCAGGAGGCTGAGGCAAGAGAATTGCTTTGAGGCTCTGTCTCAAAAAAAAAAAAAAATGTTGGTTAAAATGTCAATTCTTCTCTAATTGATTTAAAATTTTAATGCAATCTGCTGTAGTTTGAGGTATTTCCTCTCTTCCCCAAATTTACAATTTGAAATCCTTACATCTGGTGTTAGGACATGAGGCCTTTGGAAAGTGATTAGGTTAGGAGAGCAGCATTCTCATGAACAGAATTGGAGCCCTTCTGAAAGAGACTCGAGAGATTCTTTGCCTTTTCTGCCCTGTGAGGTTGCATTGAGAAGACACCTGTCCACGAGGAGCAAGCCCTCAACAGACACTGAATCAGCAGAGTCTTAGTTTTGAACTTCCTGACATCCGGGAATAATTTCTGTTGTTTACAAGCTACCCAGTTCATGGTCATTTATTATACCAGCCTAAATGAACTAAGATCTGATACAGATCCGAATCTCATCAGGCAGGTTTTTTTTAGCCCTAACGACCTAATTCTTTTTTTTTTTTTTTTTTTTTTTTTTTTTGAGACAGAGCC
>NW_003852423.1:11082543-11103598 GCF_000181295.1 Otolemur garnettii
GCCTGTAGTACCAGCTACTCGGGAGGCTGAGGCAAGAGAATCACCTAAGCCCAGGAGTTGGAGGTTGCTGTGAGCTGTGATGCCATGGCACTCTACCAAGGATGATAAAGTGAGACTCTGTCTCTACAAAAAAACAAAACAAAACAAACAAACAAACAAAAAAAAACCCTTAATTTGAATTGGTGAATGGATAAACAAGATGTGGTATGTTCCTAGAATGGAGTTCTACACAGCAGTAGAAAAGAAAGAACTGATTGATGCAACAACATGGGTGAATTTCAAAGCATTGTTTCAAGCGAAAAAAGCCAGACAGGGCAGCGCCTGTGGCTCAGTGGGTAGGGCGCTGGCCCCATATACCTAGGGTGGCGGGTTAAAAATTCAACCTCCCCTTCCACCTTTACACATGTGCACACCCACCCACACACCCCTACCAGCACCAAAAGTACAACTGGAATCTTAGATGTGGTTACCAAGTTGAAAGACAAAAGATTACTCAAGGGGTAAAAAAAGACAATTTGTGGCATCTGGAAAGGGGGAGCGGGTACAGGAGGAGGAGCTGGGAGGGATACAAAAGCACAGTTGATCTTCATTGTTCTCAGATTCCACATTTGTGAATTCACCTTCTTACCAAAGTCTGTAACCCCAGAATCAACACTTTACAGCATTCTCCGGGCATTTGCTGATGCGTGCAGGGCAGTGAAAACCGAGCTGGCCTGGGGTCCCCAGCTGGGATTGAACTTGGTGATGGTCTCAGCTGTGACCATCTCTCATACTGTTAACAAGAGTCCTTTTCCCTGTCTATTTAGGGCCACATTTTCTATCATTCTTGTGCTTTTTGTTGACTCTTTTGTTGTTTAAAGGGCCCCTCAGGCGTGGTGCTAAGTGCTGTCTAGCTTTCTTAAGCACGGGAAGGGTCTGATGTGTTTTATGGAAAAAATGTGCCTGTTAAAAATGCTTCATTCCGGCATGAGTTACGGTGTTGTTGGCTGTAAGAGTTCAGTGTTAATGAATCGACAATATATAGAGAGCCAAAAAATATATGCACAGTGTAAGAAAGGAGAAAGAGCTGCATTAAATCTGTAACATTGAAGTCACATTTGATTTCTGCAATGACGAGAGGTGCTCAATGTGACTTTTTTTTCTTTCTTTTTTTAATTAAATCATAGCTGTGTACATAATGCAGTCACGGGGTACAGTGTGCAGGTTTTATATACAATTTGAAATATTTTCATCAAACTGGTTAACATAGCCTTCATGGCATTTTCTTAGTTATTGTGTTAAGACATTTATATTCTACATTTAGAAAGACTCACATGTACCCTTGTAAGATGAACCATAGGTGTGATCCTACCAATCACCCTCCCTCTCCCCATATTCTTGGGTTATAATTGGGTTATAGCTTTCCTATGAAAGCTATAAATTAATTTCAAAGTAGGGCTGAGCACACTGGATACTTTTTCTTCCATTCTTGAGATACTTTCCTAAGAAGAATATGTTACAGCTCCATCCATGTAAACATGAAGGAGGTAAAGTCTCCATCTTTCTTTAAGGCTGCATAATGTTCCATGGTATACATATACCACAATTTATTAATCCACTCGTGGGTCATTGGACACTTGGGCTTCTTCCGTGATTTAGCAATTATGAATTGGGCTGCAATAAACATTCTGGTACCAATGTCTTTGTTGTAGTGTGATTTTTGGTCTTCTGGATATATGCCTAGTAGAGGAACTGTAGGATCAAATGGCAGGTCTATTTTTAGTTCTCTAAGTGTTCTGACTTGTATTCATCTTTTGTTATTGGTATTTATTGAGCGTTCCAATTGTAACACAGATTTTTCCTTTCTTAAAATATGTATTCAGTTTTGGCACCATCTATATATTTTAAAAGGTGTCTTTCAACAGAAACATATGTCCATGAAGGCTGTATAGAGATTGGTCGATGAAAATGTTGTGACCAGAGGCTCATAGGAACCTAACCCTATATTTCCCCTGGGAGCAATAGTAATTCAGTGTTTTGATGACTTTATAGAACATAACTAATGAAGAACAAAAATCTATTGTATTTAAATTTGGACTAGCAGGAAACACATCTAACTTACAATGGTAGTTGGCTTTGAGGGCTGAGGTGTGGGGAAGGAAGCCAAGGGTTTTATCAATAGACAGAAAGACATTTAAGCTTAAAAAGATATGTCACCAAATGTTAACTCTTCTTGAATGGTGCTAATATGGGTGTTTGCTTTTATTTTTAATTATTTAATTTCCTCAAGGAAAAATCCCTAGAAGAAAGCATCGTTGGCAAAGAATGGCATAAGAATGTGGTGGCCACTATCGAAAGTATGTTTCCACACACTTTCAGTGTACACATACTGAGAGCTGAGTGTAACATCACCTGTAAGGTAAGTACTAGTCCAAAACTACAATTTGGAAAAGTGAATAATTACCACATGACCACAGCTGGTCCTAACACATGAGCGCAGCCCCATCTCAGCATTAATAATGACACAGGGCTAGGATTATGAAGCTGGAAAGAAATCTTACAGCTCTGCACTCAGGAGATGCTGTTACTTGAAGTTCTGGGGCATGACCATTTGTTTCTGTCTAGCAACCGATACCATTTCTCAGCCAAAATACAGCCATTTTGCTGTGTCCATTAGAAACCATACCACCTGTAGCTTATAAATCTCTCCAACAGATGTAATGGGATATTTAGATACTCTGTTTCACAAAGCAGCCAGGTATCGGGAAATTGCATTTTTTTTTCTAATTATTTCAGTAATGCACATAGTTAAGTATAATCTCAAAATACTTCTCTCCTCATGCAAAATGAAAAGAATACTATTTGCCAAGTGATTGAGAAGGATGAAGTGACCTGAAATGCCTAGCAGAGAAAAGCATCTGTGCCTGCAAAGTATCCCTTGGTAAAGTAAAAGAACCCTTGGAGAGGCTATAATTTAATGGGAAGAGGAGGAACCGTCGATGCAAGATGGGTTTCGCATCCTTAGTTCCCACGTGAAGGATGAGTTAACTTATGTCAAGAGTTTAATAAACACGGTTTGTCAGATACTCGTATATTCATTTTTTTAATTATGCAAGTGTATTTCAAGAGTTATCCTTCCACATCAAATCACAGAAGCGCCTCAATTAACTAAAGCAAGGGGAAGAAATGGTTGCTGTCATCTCATTAGCTGAATTCTCAGACTGGTTAGGGTTTAAGCAGAAGCCTCCCCGAAATTTCTAAAATGTACCATACAACTTCTTGCCCTGTGTGTAGAATACTACTGCTATTATAAGAATGCATCGGGTATTTATTGAAGACCTGTGGTATAACTGGTACCATTAAACGCTGTTCACTCATTTATAATAGCACCATCCAGTCAGGGCTCAGGCTGCCTATTTTAACTGCTGAGGAAGCCGAGGCACACAAAGATCAGGTAAAAAGAATGAATGTCACCTTCTGATGGCTAAGTGAGTTCATCAATTTCTTATCACCATTCTCAACTTTCATGATGCTATAATTTTCAGAAGATGGTCACAGTATTGATCCTGAGGCATTGATCCCGAGCCGTGGTCTGGGATTTTGAATGAATTTTTGCCACTAGAATGCTTTAGTGTCTTTTGTCTCCTCGTCTCCGAAGGGGAGGGGGCGGTAGTTAACTACTAATACCAGTTAATGATTCCTTTAGGAGAGTTGACCAAATGGCTGTTCTTTTGGTCAAAATTAAGCATGTGGCACGTAGCAAATTAGTGAAGGTGCTCTGGTCACGTGCTAATTACTAGCCGGCAGCACCACAAAATTCCCTGTGTTTAATCCCATTGGTTGAGCTGAGGGTCCCACCGAATTGCAAACTGCTCTATGTCTCTTTAATTGAACATTCCGAATTCATGCCAAGTTTCTTTTTTTCTTTAGGAATTTTATCTTTTCATAAACTGAGTAATGGCAAATCACAGTTTATGAAAATGACAAATGACCTCCAGTTTGACATAATTCCTTTTTATTTTTGACCAAAAAGAGTCAAAGGATCTGAGTTTTAATTCCATTTCCTTTAATAAAGAAATACCTGCAGGGACCAAATCACCTTGCTGTCACTGGTGTCCCATAACACTTCCACATTGTGGCCGACCATCTGCTTTTAAAGCCATCTCCTTGTTTCTTTGGGCATAAATATACAACCATTTCTTAAAAATAAAGTCCACACTCTGCTTTGAAGATGGAAATAAACAAACATTGAAAAAGGCCAGGAAGACTTCGGGCTTGAAGGGTGCTGTAGGAAAATGCATTGTACCATTATGAAAGTGTATAGAATATTTGAAAACTGCAACAATAAAACATCTCTATTAGTAAGTGGGTTTATTGACATAACTGAACAATGTATAACATTCATTCATTTCCCACTGAAAGATTTTTCAGTGAAACTGTTATGAGTAGAACTTAGGTCCAAGCATTAAGCACTTTTAGCAATGTTCCACAAGTTGAAAAGGTGGGTGGTGGGCAGAACCAGAAGCCTTTTCCAGAATTGCCATGGGACTCCATATTATCTTGCTATACAAAAGAAACAGCTAAGAGATGCAGTCTTGCAATGAATGAAAAAAGTCACAAGCACAAAAGGTGCCAGATTGAAACTTGCAGGTTGAAAATCAGAGTGACTAACTCCACCTGCAGCAATGAGCTCTGAATCTAAAACAAGCCTGGCAGCAAACTAAGACTGACAGTCTATTTCCTGTGGTTTATTAAGTTTTGGCCTCACAGATAAGACTGCCAGTAAAGCATCTGGAGTGTAAGTGGTCTGGACATTTATTCATCTGAACATAAACAAAGATCAGCTCATTTAGATCCCTGGGTCCCTACTCTAGGCCAAACATAAAAGCAGTGAACTGGGGTGAAGGACCCCTGGTTGTGATGGTTTCCCTGAGTCTTCAGGACCCTCAGGGGCTTAAGGCCCTAAATAGAAGATTTTCCGTTAGCCTTAGCACCATTGTCGTGGCCTCCACGGTACCCCACTGCCAATTAATCCATAACCACAGCAAACAGAACCACAGTGTCCACCCTCTTAGTGACTACATTTTTAGACCATACGTAAAGTAATGTAAACCAAACCACTACATTTAGTGATTAACATGTACTTCATAAATATCAGGGAACAAAAAGCATCCTAAATAGCTGAAAATGACTGAACTAATAAAGCATACTAGCCCTACATTTAAAACAAAAACATTTAAAAGAAATACTGCAAAAATTAGCTAAAAGATAAGATTTAATAACATAGTAAAACACTAGGTCGTGGAGGGATTAATTGCAAAATATATAATTATTTCACAGTGAGATTTAAGTACTCATAACAATCTTCTAGTTTTAGTAGAAAAGATGCCCACTGATACACTTTTTTTCACATTTGTTTTCCATAATTTCTTCCTCTCTATCCTATACAGAAAGACATTAATGTGATCAAACATTATATCATCAGTTGATAATCACCTTTTGTTTCCCTATTAGGAAATTATCACTTAGCTGCAACTCAAGCGAATCAGGACACAGTCAACTGTGTGTCACTGATAAAAATATAAGAAGTACCACAATCACATTTATTACAATCGAAACACACTGTCACAGATGTGGTAAGTGAACTAAAACGCTGGAGTTCCCTAGGGGGTCATCAGTTACATATACATTCTTTAATCCAATCTGGCATTGAAATTTCCTTTTTCCATATATAAGTTTAGAAAAAATAAAATTAAAAAGCCACAGGAGCAACCCTGACAGAGAAGTCTTGCATGCAGCCTTCTCCTGAGAGTATGTAATCTTAGTTATTCTCAAAGTCAGCAAATGTTCCTGTACTGTTAATGTTAAAAGGAAAATAGTTGAACAGCTCAGTCCAACGAAAACAATCCTTGAGTTTATGGGTCAGTTTGTTAAATGTTAGAGCTCTTCACATTGTTGAAAAAAAATTGCATCTCATTATTTAAACTTTAAGGTATCCTGAATGCTCTACCAGCCAACATATGAGTTCCTTGGCGAGTGTGTTAAACTTTACCACCTGTTTATATCACACTTCTTGGCAGAGACCACCAGACCAGTGGAGTCAGTTGCCAAGCCTCCTTTGTAATGGTAATAAGTTCCTTTTTCCTTAAATAGAAACAAAATCCCTCTGTTTGACACTGAACAAACAAAAAGCATGCACCCAAACCTCTTTCAGGGCATGTTGGGGACACAAGCACCCTTTGCTACCCCAGAAGAGGACAGGCTGTCGCACTGCAATGCTACAAAAGCCATTCCCACAGCTATGCCAAGTTCTCCAACCCCAGCACACGAGTCCTCTTTTCCCAGGCCACCAAGTACTATCCATTTATTTCATCAGTAAGTACTGAGAATTAGGATTTGGCTCCCGAATTGGCCCTCTGTCCCCTATGGCCTCTCAGTGAAGTTAACAAAAGGTGGGGAGAAGATTTGATAAAGTAGGGTCTTCCCCTGAGATGGGCCTACGGAGAGATGGCTCCTCAAGGCCAGTGAGATGGTCACCACGCCAGGAGGCCCTGGACCTAGTCTGCAAATCGCTGCAGGAGATGGTCCTCCCGCCTCAAGCTGCCGCCGGCCCCGCCGCCAGCACTGTCCATGAAGCGGTCGCAGGGAAACTCAATGAGGTCTGCCTCGCTGAGCGCGCACACGGTAGTGCGCGGCCGGTGCGACTGGAATCCCGAGAAGTCTGCGGACACACCGGTGCCCATGGAGCGCAGGGGCCGTCGGGTGGAGTACATGTGGCGAACGTGGACCGGGGCCCCCCCCTTCCGCCTGGCCCGCAGCTTCCTCCGCAGCCAGCGAAACGCCCAGGCGGCCAAGGCCAGGAGCACCAGGAGCGCGTTGACGGTCAGCAGGGCCAAGGTCAACAGCTGGTAGTCCACGCTGCCCCGGCTCCCGGCCTCCGGCAGGGTGACCAGCCCCGCGCAGTGGTCTCGGGGAGCCACGGGGCAGACCCTGCCCCCGAGCACACCCTCCACACACACCAGGTAGGGGGTGTCCCCGCGCAGCTCGCGGAGCGTGGCTGAGTCGCTGCGCTCGGGCAGGTAGACGAAGCGGTGGAACTTGGGCTGCTGGCCAAAGCGGTCGAAGAGCAGGCGGAAGCGCGCGCCGCCCAGCGGCCGGGGACTGCGGTGCTCGCGCACGGCCCAGCGCACCGAGGCGCTGTCGGCGCCCACCGCCTCCACGGTCAGGTTGCACAAGATGAATTTGTTAAAGTCGCAAGGGTCGGACACCAGTGGCGGCAGACTGACGCCGCCGTCGGACTGAGCGGCACTGTCCTGCTGCTCTGCGGCCAGGCGCTGCTTTGCCACGCGCTGCCAGGGCTCGCGGGCGGGCGATGTTGCAGAGCCGTGTGCAGCCGTTGGGGTGGGCTCCACGTGGGCGGGATCGGCCCGGGTCGGACGTCCCAGCTTGGGCTTCTGGTGTAGGTCCAGGGGATGTGGACCCAGGCCCGCGGCGGCAGGCACGGAGGGGCCGGGCTGCTGGAGGCCGGGGCCCCACCTGCTCAGCCTGAGGGCGCTCCTGTTGCCCACGAGCCCCCTGGTGGCCCCATCCCAGGCCACCCCAGTTAGAAATCGCCCCCGCTGCTGGGACTGAGGCTGCGGCAGCAGCTCCTCTGTGAGACCATCTGCAGGGGGTGTCATCATCTCCCCCGCAGCTGTGGGTAGGAGTTGTCGCCTGCCTTCTGTGGTCGGGGAAGCTGAAGGCGACGGATCCACGCAAGACCCGTTTTGCAGCTGCTGGTCATCCAGATAATCCAGGTACTTGCCCCGCAGGGCCGGGGGATGGCGACACTGCACGAAGACAGTGAGGAGACGGCCCTGTGAATGCCAGTCGCCCATCCAGCGCTTCAGGCCCCGCAGCCGGCAGTCGCAGGTCCAGCCATTACCGTCTAGATCTAGCCGGTAAAGGGCTGGACTGGCGGCGAAGATGTCCCCGGAGAGAGCACTGAGGGCATTGTCGCGCAGGCTGAGCTCGCGCAACCGGCCGAGGCGGCCAAAGGTGGCGGGGTGCAGGGCGGACAGTTCGTTGCCACTCAGGTCCAGCGCCTCCAGGCTGTGCAGAGGCTCCAGCAGCGCCGTGGGCAGCTGGCTCAGCCTGTTGCCCTCCAGGCGCAGCTCGCGTAGGGCCTCCAAACCCCAAAAGGCCTCTGGTGCGAGGTGTGAGAGCTGGTTGCCCCTGAGAGAGAGTAGGCCTAGGCGTGGCAGGTGCTGGAAAACGCGGGGCCCAAGGTGTTGCAGGCTGTTAGCGGAGAGGATGAGGGTGGCCAGTGAGCGCAGCGGTGCGAAGGTGGCCGCATGGCGCAGGGAGGGCTGCAGTTCGTTGGCAGAGAGGTTGAGGAAGCGCAGCTTGCCCAAGTGGGCGAAGGCGTTCTTGCCCAAAAAGCGGATCCGGTTGGATTCCAGATGTAGATAGAGCAAGTTGCTCAGGGGGGCGAAGACTGCGTCTGGTAGCGCCCCCAGGGTGTTTCCATCCAGCCGCAGTTTGACCAGACTCTCCAGGCCCTCGAAGGAGCCCCGGCTGAGGCGGCCGATCTCATTCCCATTGGCATAGAGGATGCGAAGCTTGCGCAGCGGAGCCAGCGTGCCCGGGGCGAGCGTCTGCAGGAGGTTGTTCCCTAGGTAGAGCTCCTCCAGTCGCGAGAGCTTCTCGAAGGTCTTGGGGTGGAGAGAGCGGATCTGGTTGTACTGCAAGTCCAGCCGTCTTAGCTGCCCCAGGCGGTGGAAGTCGAAGGCAGTGATGTTGGTTATGAAGTTGCCGCCGAGGCTGTAAGTCAGCACGTCGTGTGGGCTTGGCAGCGAGCTGGTTTTGGGCACGGCGCGGAGCCCCCTGTTGGTGCACAGGAGATGCTGGGGGTGCTGGCAGTCGCAGCGCTCCGGGCACACGGGTTCGACCCGCGGCGGGAACGCAAAGCAGCCGCACACCACCAGCAGAAAGCGCACGGCCCGGGCAGACTCCATCGCCGCCCGCCCTGCGTGCTGCGGCCGGATCGTCCTCTTGGCCTGCTGGCTCTGTGTCTCCTCTGCATTCCCCTTGGCCTGGCCAGAGTCGCTAAATGGCCTCTTTCGGACTTCGCTGCGCCGTCCAGCCCCTCCTCCGCCCTTTGTCCGGTGGCTGGCCCGGGTCTCTGCAGGCGGGCTTCGCCCTGCCAAGTCAGGCGGCGCAGGGCGCTCTGTGAGCCCCGGGTGCTACTTGTTGCATTTCTGCAGAAAACTGCTTCCCCGAATGCGCGTCGGGGGGCGGAGGAGGGAGCAAGACCTGGCGCTTTTTGTTTGCAGCGGAGTCGGGAGAGCTGGATTCCCTGGCGCGGATTCTCCCCGCCAAGCGGATTCCCCAGCTGCAGGCGGGAGCCCTTCCAAGAGATCCTCGGGGCGCGGCTTGGCTGCTGGGCCCCGGCAGCTCGCCCCCCGCAGCCTCAGCCTTCTCGCTCTCGGTCCCGGATCCGGAGCGCGGCCCCCCAGTTGAACAGCCCGGGGGTGGGGGGCGCCCAGGCCGCGTCCGGAAGAGACCCAAGTCGGCGAGTAGCGAGCAAACCAGGCGGAAATTCGTTCTTCCCACACTCTGCCCCCGGGGACGCAGGCGGAGAAAGAGGAGACAGCGGAGGGAGGACAGACCCTGGCAGGGGGAGGAGGAAACGCTAAGTGGCTCCGCGTCTGGTCAGCCTGAGCCTGGGACGCCAAGTGAGAAAAGTAGGGATTAAAAACAGCTGTATGGGTCGGACTCGAAAGGCTGGGGGCGGGGGAGGATTACCGGGCGAGCAAACGGGATTTGCAGACAGAGACCTTTTTATTTTAGACGAGTACACCAGCTGCTTCTGAGCAGTGGGAGCGCGCCTCGCCTAGTTCGCCTAGTTCGTTTTAAGTCACTTGCTCTTCCAGGTGCCCCCCTGCGGGAAGTTTGGGCAGCACGAAGTCCGCCAGCATTCTACTGGAGGTTTGGGGGCGCGTAAGGTTGCCCTCAGAATCTAGCTGGGGTTGGGGATCCACTATTAGAAGGGGCTGACTAGGTCAAGTAGGTCTGTTCCTGCTTGTACCGGCCGGCCCCCTTTTAGGTGTCTGAACTGTTTGCTTGATCTTGTAGGCAGGAACATGAAGGAATCTCAGAATTGGTTCTGCCACCGTGAAAGTGTCTCCCTGAGAGTTTGGTCTCATTAATTCTTATCCACTCTTAGAGCTCTATGGGTAGGCTCTGCGTCTGCGTGCGTGCGTGTGTGTGTGTGTGTGTGTGTGTGTGTGTATAAAATAACCTTCACAGACCTCTTCACAGATTGCTCCCTGCAGGACTCTCCCACTTTATGCGTGGGCTTGCAGTGATCTTCATTGTCTGTAGGCTCAATAGTGTTCAGGCCTGGCTTAATTGGGGAAGTATTATTTATCAACAGGAAATGGAGCATTTAATAAGTGGCTCCTTGGGGGCAGCCCCTGCTAGGAATGAGAATGGGCAAGGGGTAGCTGTTAATTAGTGTTTATTTATGCAAATCATCTTGCTAAAACTAAGGTCCCTCCCCACCCCCACCTACTCACCCAATGTGTTACAAAACTATAATTTTTTCAGGATTTATTCTATGCAACAGTGGAAAATTAAAGGAAAGAAACAGGTCCTCACCTCAGGAGACTGACCATCTCTAGTGGAAGGTGCATTGTTGAAAGGTTCAGTAATTTAGGGCATCACAAAGATGCAAATGACTCTTTCAGCAATTAATATAGGCAAGTTCTGAATTTAGAGAAAGGTGAGATCTTTAGCAGGGTAGTCAGTGAATAGGGACCTTGGCTTTGCAGGGAGATGGGTCCAGGTGGAATGCAGAACTAGGAGAGAAGAGCTGAGGGGTGGAGCTCAGGGACACTCGCTGAGGGGCGCCTGGCCTGAGAGCATGGGGGAGGCCTCTATGGAAGGGAAACCTGATGGGGAGTTTGAGAGGTAAGCGGTATTACCTAGAGGACGGTGAGCAGGCACTCAAGGAGAGGGAACCTGGGGACACCTGCAGGCTTAGGAACTCCAAATCTTCTCTCTGCACATTTGGGGTCAGATATGTTGACATTTGTATTCTTTAACAGTGTCATACAGCCTCGCTTGTCAAGGACTTGAAACAAATACTCCTTTATTGCCCTTTAAGGGCTTCAGCTGGCAGTTGATTGTAATCATATTTGCACTGCGACATCAAGAGGAGTCTCTGCCTAAATAAACAGCATAGGTGCTGAACAAAGAAAATGTTGTCTACCCACCTCTTGCCTTCTAGGTCTTCGAAATCTCTGCCAGTGATATGTGTGAGAGGCGTGGATAGAATATCCGGACCAAGGTATTCACTTATTATACATACATAGACATTGTATAGATATTGAATAGGTACCACCCTTGAACCAGGGCAATGTGGGCACCAACCCTGGACCTTATGTTTTAAGAGAGCTGTGTTCCATTCCTCCTCAGGTGTGCTCCTCCCCATAAGAGCAGGAGTTTAGGCCTCCAAGGGATGTGCCCACCCACGGCCACCCCCCAACCCCATTGCTCAGGGTTTCTTGGATCCTGGAATTCCCTCCCTAAATCTGCGTGGGCCTTTTTGCCATCTTTTCTCCTAGGGGCCAATCAGGCCTCAAGTATATACTGCTAGGGTGGAGGGAAGATCAAGGGGCAGCTGTGAAAAAAGAATCTGGCGATGTGGGCTGAGGTTTCCATTAGGAGGCCCCTGGTAACTCAGGAGCCAGAGTTTGGAAGGGGAGCAGCAGGACATCCTTTGGCACTCAGCCTGGGCTTTCAAATGGAGGCAAGCCTGCCAGTAGGTAGCATTTTGGGGAGGGGAGAAAGTACATGGACTTCGATATAGAAACAACAAGGGAAAAAATTACAGGAGTTCGAAGGAAAGCATTTTTTAGAAGTGAAAATTCTACTTTATTATAACAGGCTATGCCTAACTTTCTATTAAAAGCAATGCTTCTTAGTAAAAGCAAAGTCATAGGTGTCCCTAGTTCAGTAACCCTCTCTTAACGTCAATGTCTTTGTATAATGTCTTTGTTTAATGGAGGATCCAGGCTTGACCTGTTTCCAGGAGATTGAAGTATTGATTACACTTAAGGGTATAATCTGCATAATCACAATTGGGAGTCCAGGAAGGAATGCGGTTCATGAGAGAAACAGAGCTTTGTCATTTTACTTTTAGAAAGCTTGCACTTTAAATCTGAGGTGCACCTGGAGGTAGTTCCAGGGGTCAGAAGCATGAATGAGTTTGGGCTGGCCCTCTGACACAGACATGTGGTGGAAAGGTTCTCAGGCATTCTTGCACAGGCATGGAATCCTCTTGGGCTTGCCAGGGTTGTATACCTGTGTCTTCCCAAGCAACCTGTGGTTCCTTTGAACTTCAACCACTGAGGCATGAAGGCTTCCAGGCCATGTCTTCAGCAGCCCCTGGAGCTGGCAGGAGTTGGCCCAGGCAGTGCCCGGTGCAGGATGGGTTGGGGAGAGAGGAGCTCTGTCTGGCTCCCACCTGCACTGGATGGGGGAGGTGTTTCCTGGAGCTGACTTGGGGGCAGCCTGGGAGGATGGCAGCTGTTTCCTCACCTCCTGTGAGCCAACCCCTAACATGCAGTATGCCCCTGACACAGATGAAGTAGGAAACAGAGAGACCTCTGGGTTCCCTTGGCATGTTATCAAATGACCCCCAAAGTTGTCTTTCTCTTTCTAAATGAGCTGCATCTTAGCCCCAGCCTGAGAGGCAAATTTCTTTTCCTTGGGGATCAGGAATGTGAATGAGATAATTGCTAGTTTACAGAGTATCTGCCAATTCTCCATTTCCCCCCTTTGGGAAATGCAAGAATGCAGTTCCCTGGCTAGGTACCAGCCTTGTTAAATCAGAATCTCTGGGCAGCAAAGCCACAATATCTGCATTTGTATGTTCACTGGATGATTTTTGCACTTGTTCAAATTTGAGAAAACTGATAGGCACTACTTGGGAATGCCTGTTGATGATCGGCTGATCATGTTATAATACAATGAAAATATAGTAATAACTGGAACTTGTGTAGTGCTTACTGTAGAGGGCCAGGCAGTGATCCAAGTGCACTACATAAAATAACTCCATTTATTGCCATTACTACCTTGTAAGGTAGAAATGATTATCATCCCCCATTTTACAAAGGAGTTTGTTAAAAATAAAGCAGCCTAGGCCCACCCCCAGAGAATCTGATTGGGATCCTCTAGAATAGGGCCTAGAAATTTTATCTGTTACTAATAGTGTTTCCCACAATAGTCTGGTGAGGGCCCAAGCTTAGGAACTACTTACCCACTCTTCTAAAGGGCTTATTGAGACATTTCAGTTTCTCCTCTGCTAGGAGGTGGGGGTGGGGTGGGGTAGAGAATAAGACAAGGCCCAGACCTTCAGAGAAGATAATGACAGTGAGCACATGCTGTGATAGTAATTGTCTTTTGAAAGGAAAATAAGAAAGAACTAAAATCTTTGTGGGAAGTTAGCACTGTATGTGTGTCGGGCGTTTATACATGCACCCTCCCAGCATTCTAGATGGAAAATCCTTAGCCATCATTTCAAAGAAGCCTGATTAAGTGAAACCACCATGTATAAACAAATTGTGTATCTGTAAGAACTACAGTGAACTTCGGGGCCTTTCTGGCAAGCCAGAAAACAAAGGCAGATATTGACTGAGCATGATGATGACAGGAAATAAGGCAAATCCACGTGCCATTTATGGTCACAGTATGGAGTTTATTGCTATCTAACTGAAATTTTATAGCAGTAATAGAATGTTGTCTTCCCCTAGAATGGAATTGCGTCAGTAGCCTAAGGAAATGCTCTAGGTATAAAAGTATCTCTTTATCTTGAGTACTAAAATATTTGCCATCCCTATGAACCAGACCTATAGTTGTACGTCATTGCACAACTTTCTCCTATTCTTTTATTTGCATTTCTGTACACTACACTAATGACCTTTAAGGCATTGGCCTTGCTTTATGTCCTATGTGGCCCTCAGCAACTGCTGTTGCACTGCCCAAGCTTTCATAAAAATAAAGAAAAGAAACAAAAATGTTAACATTTGTTGTCTTTAGGTGGTGAGAAAATAAGTAATTGTGCTACTTTGGGGCATTTTCCAAATAAGGTACAAATACCATGTATTTCTTTGGAATTCCTGAAAAAATTTTGAACCTAATATCTCTGGTTTTGATATTAGATCTAAATCTCATGAGAGAATCAGGGTGAGGAGTATTCAATTCATATCCACAATTTAGAGGAGAGGGTGCTAAGAACAAGAAGGGTTAGCTACCTTCTGGAATGATTTGTCCCTAAAATGGTAGAGTACGGACCATGATCTAAACTGCTGGCTGCTGACTTCGGTTTTACAGATGGACATCAGTAGGCTAGCCATTGATATATGCCTGAAAGTGTGACTGATAAGGCTGATTTGGGGTGATACTCAAATCAGGTTTAGGCCTTGACCGGTAAGGGAGGACAGCAGCCATGAACAGCCAGCCCTGAGGCACCAGTGCCCACAACTGCAACTACAGTCCCCTGTACTTGGCTAAACTTTCTAAATGGTGCTTTAGATATACCTTTTTTTCCCCTGATAATGACATTATTACAAGCAATTTGTATAAAGCTTGGGCTGTAAGCACGAGAAACACCATACAGAGCCTTCTTGGGTCCAAGTGCTTCAAATTGAAGACTTGGATGGAGCCTGTTTTCCTGGCCCCTGTTTGTCATAGTCACTCAGACTTAACAATAGAACATTGACGAGAGGGTGAAGATGATCAACTCTGACAAAGCACCAGTTTTGTTTTCAACTTGTATGTCAGAAATTGCCTGTCTTGCTGTTCAGTGGGCTGACAAATATATTTGAAGGGAATTCTTTATAAATTACTACTTTTCCTACAACTGGATCTTATTTGTTAGTAATTAATTGCTTAAAAATATTCATGGGGAAGCACCTCTACCTCTTTTGAAGAGTATTGACTTAAAGGCTTAGCAACTGATCCCTGCGAATTTTGCAAGATTTATTATATTATCAAAACCTGGACGTGCGTGGGTCTGTTGTGCCCCTCACCTCCCAGAGCTTCTGATGTTTCTTATTCTAATGCCACTCTGTAGGGCTGAAATGAGGGGGGCAGTTTTATACTCGTGCAGCTGAAAACCGTGCCTCTATACTGGCAAGAAACATTCTGTCAATCACAGTAATGGAAATCATCTTGGACAGTTAAATAATTGACCATATACAGTGGAAATACCCTAAAAGTGTTTGCAGATTTCATCAAAAGGCCAAATCATTTTTTACTTAAGACCAGAAACATGGCAGGAAAGGAAATTAGAGGAAGGAACCAACCAGCCCCCTTTCAGAGTCTCTGTAATTTTCTATGAAGATTTGCACTTTGATTATGCTTAGTAACACCATCTGCCGGAGTGGGACGCAAGATCAAAGGCTCCAGGCACGGCATTGGAGCCCTTGCGGTAGGCAGGATCAAATATTTATGTTGGTGGAATGTTGATTAATCCATAAGGACCCCCCCCCACCCCTCATTCATCCCTACTTCACTTCCAAAATAGAATCAAGAAATCTCAAACATGAATGCTTTTAACATCTTTTTCATTGTCTGCTATAATGTGTTAGATTGAAAAAGAAAAGGTTACCACGTGGATATTTGGAACTGAAGATTTTTCGGAAGCTTAATGTGAATGGTCACGTTTTATAGCGTGCGAGGCCTTAGAAATTTGCAGAATAAGGTTTTGCTAAACGCGGCTCTTTGTTGGTGAGAGCGCAGATATTTTTTTCTTCATTCTTTTTGCTGCAATCAAAATCTTCTACAAGGAACATTCGCTGTTGTCCTGAAAAGTCCTTGGTAAAAATGTATGTGATGCTATCTGTATCCTCTCCAGCTCTGTGTGTTGCCCTGCTATGTCCTTCTTCCTTTGTTACAAATAGTCTTTCTTAGAACCCTTTAAAAAAATCAATCTTGGTAATAGAAATAACCTTGGCTAGTCAAACAATTTGCTACGTGCCGTGTACAGACCCTAAAAGCATTTGCAGACGGCACCAACTAGCCTTGTGGTGTGTATGAGATGAGAGGAAGATGGCGTCTGCTTATTATGTTTCTGCCCTTCAGCCACATTGCAGTCTCTCTGATCAGTTGTTCATTTTCTCCTTTATAAAAAGAGACGCTTCATACTTTCCCAATGTAAGAGTTTTGGAAAATGTATGCGAGAGAGCTGAGAACATGAAAAGCGGTATGAAAATAGGATTGTTGCTAGCATCTCAACCTTGTGCCTGTCTTCTCGATGAGAATCCGAGGTCCTTGAGGGCAGGATCAAGCCTTTTGCAGAGCTTTTTGATGTCCTCTGTAACACCCAGCACAGGGTCTGTTCTGAAATTGGAGATCTTTTAAGAACTGTGAGGTGAGGCAAAAGACAAGAGGAAGCTGCATTCCCAGGTCACTGGCTCTTCTCTCCACCTTTCCCTGTAGGTTCTGTTTCCATCTCTTCATGGTTTCATTCTTCTCCAGGCCACCCGGGCCCACAGTGCACAGTCTTCCACACAGGCTCCTTCTGGACAGCTGCCCACATAGGCCAGCTCCGGAGTCACTGAGTTTACCCCACATGTCATTTGACGACGCTGAACATTCATTTTTTATTCTACAAAGTCCTGTCCCTGATGCTACATTGGTGTTTTCTTGTCATCATTTATGTGCCTTGAGAGATGAAAAGATTATGTGCAAAGAAAAGAATGGGGTACAGTGGTCAGGTTGACCTTCAATGCCAGGTCTCAGTCTTGGGGATACATAGTACAGGGTAGTGCATTCAAGCCTTTGGGAAATCCTGCCGAAAACAAAGAAATAGGGGAGGGGAGGGAGCCGCTGTTGATCTGGTTTGAGGAACACTGGATTAAAAGCTCTTGAAGATCCTGTCTAGCTTTAAACAGTAACAGCTTTCAACAGGATCTAGTCAGATCCTTTCTAGCTTTAATCAACTCCTTTTCTTCAGGGGAACATTATTCATTTCATTGGAATTATTTAATGATACAGTTCTTTAAATACAGTATTTTATTTAAAATCTCCACATTCTGAAATGGAAGGTGCCTTTCCATGTTGTGCTTGACTGATTGAACAACTCATGGTATCCAGCTGGTTTAATATTAATCCACAGTCAGCAGGACAATATTTACTGAAGTTGTCTCTAGTCTCTCAGTCCTGGAAAGCTTCTTTGCTTTGTGGCCCAGCTGTCAGACCAGTGAATTATAAGACTTTTCTTTCCTCCAGGATGCAGGTGTTAGAACCCCATATAGTAGTTGAAAGTAACATCTGGCATGTTGATGATTCTGGACTACATCACTGTTGACTCTTCAAAAGTATTATGTAGCCCATCATGCTAGCACTGAAGGGGTATTTCCTGGGAACCCAGCCATTTAGGAAGAATCTCAGTAGTGAAATCCTCAGGCTAAAATTACTCTATTATCCTTGGGTGTAAGAACCCCATTGATAATCAGTATGTGACTCTGGTTACTCCCTGAGGTTATGGCATGTAAGTACCAGCTTAACTAAAATTCCAGGGTGGTTTTTCCATTTGAAACAGGTGGCTACAAACACCTGCCAGAATAATAACTATTAATGACTAGCATTTACAGAAATGTTGACCATGTGCCAGGCACAGTTCTAAGCCCTCTACCAGTATTAAATCATTTAATCTCCCAACAACCCCATGAGGAAAGTAGAGCAATTATTAGTCACTGTTCAGGGATAATGCAACTAAAGCGAAGGGAGCTTAAATAATTGGTACAAGTTCACACAGCTAGTAAGGGACAGAGCTTAGACTTGAACTTGTGTTTTGTGAAAATTGTCATGCATACTTTCCATCTGAATCTTTGACCACAGCGGTTTTGTCATTGTTAGAGTCCCTTTTTGATAACTAATATTTTCCAGAAGAAGTCTTCTGCCCTTTCATACACATTGTTTGAACTATAGGATTTTAAATATGATTCTTTCTGTGAAAAAGTTCCAAGCTGCCAATTCCTATCTACATATATAGTTTGGCCTTCATTCTTCTAATAGGTGTGTATTCCCGAGCTCCACAATATTACTAGCTTACTGTATTACTTTCTCTTCCTTCATCATACTTATTTTTAAAATGAATAACTTGTTGCTATTATATAAGCAATGCATATCCATCCTGGAAAGGCATAAAATACAAATTAACAACAAGATTATAAAACATCATGTTCCCTTGTGGTAAGCGGGACATTACCCCTTCAAAGTTATCTTCAATGTAATCCCCAGAACCTATTAGAGTATATGGCAGAGAGAAATTAAGATTGCTGATGGAATTAAGGTGGGTATCAGTTGACCTTAAAATAGGGAGATGATCCTAGAGTGTTGAGTGGGCCCAGAGAAATCACAAGATCCTTAAAAGTGGAAGCGGGAGGTAGAAGAGAAGTTCATAGTGATGCAGTGTGGAAAAGACCTGGCCAGCCCCAGATGGCTTTGAAGATGGAGGAGGGGCAGTGAAACAGGAAGTGCAGGCAGCTTCTAGATTGGAAAGGGGGAGGACTGGATCCTTCCCTCACCCTTCCAGAAAGGAACGTAGCCCTGCCAACACCTTAATTTTACTCCTTTGAGTACTGTGTCAGACTTTTGACCTCAGAGCTGTAAAACAGTAACATGCCACCAAGTTTCTAATATGTTATGGCAACATTAGAAAATTAATGTATCCACCAACCAGTAATCAAAACGCTGATGTATAGGTGTGACAATTAAGCTCTGGAACACATCCTAGAAAAGGTGGGAAGCTATGTACCCCTGCCCGTGCCTAGTGCACTCTACAAAGTGATTTTGGAGCTCTTTTTCCGGAATGGCCATCAGAGCTGTTGTCATACTCCCCTTGATACCTTGAATGTCATCAGAATGTCCTCTTTTCAATATTTCCTTTATATTCAGGCAAAGAAAAAAGTAACTGGGGGCCAGATCAGGTGAGTGTTCCAATACAGTTATTTGTTTACTAGCTAAAACTCCCTCACAGACAGTGCTGGTGCATTGTCATGATGCAAGTGCCATGAGTTGTCGGCCAAGACTTTCAGGTAACATTTCCCTGTTTCTCTGTTGATGTTTACTTGGTCTGCTATGCTTCTCACAGTCAGCTGATGACTTTGACACATGATTTAATGAAGTTTTGCAATGTTTCCATCCATCATCATTACGGCCCCTCCTGACCTGCCTTCATCCGTGATGCTTTCCCTCCCCTCAGAAAAACATTTACTTCATCTGTACTCTGCCATTTTCTTCAGAGCATTATCCCCGTAACCTTGAATTAACATGTTTCTGATTTCATTTCCACCCATGCCAAGTATAACAAGAAATTTACTGATGTTGGTTGCTCTAATTCAAGCTCCAACATTTTTGTGATGTACACAAAATCACACAACAAGAACACTCAGCAAGACGTGCCACGTGTCAACATGAACCCAACTGTGGGACACTGATATGCCCAGGTTATAAAACTTGGCCAAGTTTGTGCATTCCTGCCAACATAAACACACAGTGGCAAGTTCATGAACTTAATTTTCACACCTCACATATATTTCCAGATCTTTGTATTGTACTTTTTTTGACTAAAACGAGATAATTTTGTAAACTGCGTATTTTCTTTTGCTATTTCTCTTTCCCTGTCAACAAATTGTCCTTGTATCAAATCCCTAGATCAGAGTCAACGTATCCTGATGATTCCTCAAATGTCCCCCTAAAGTGGGCTTGTCCAAATTAGGATTTAGGGCAGAATCATGCATTTTATCTGGTGTATATCTAATGCTTAGGTATTTTAAAATCTAAATCAGTCCTTTTTTTTTCATCTCCTAACTTTTCGGCATATCTTTTGACTACTTCTTCGTGTTTTCCAACTTAGCTTGTTCCTTTTTCCCCTGTATTTCCTATAAATCAAGGGTAGAATCTAAGTGCTTGAATGATTCATGTTACTAAATCTAGTCTAGAGTACATCTCGGGCATTGTTGGGTACTTCATTTGGTGTTATATAAGAGTATGCCTGAGCAAGAGCGAGACCCCAACTCATAAAAAACTGAAAAACCCACCTGGGCGCTGTGGGTTCTGGAGGCCAAGGCAGCAGGATGTCCACACCGAGGCTGAGGTTGCAGTGAGCTGTGACGCCACTGTACTCTACTCAGGGCAGAGGGCGGGACTCTGTCACAACAACAACAGTAACAACCACAACAAAAAAGGAAGGAAATAAAAAGAAAAAAAATAAAACATAAGCAAGGAAATAAAAAGAAAAAAGGAGCACGTCATCTAGTTTCTGCCATTACTGAAGCTCAGATGAATCTGTCTGATTCCATTTATATGAAGTTCTAAAACCGACAGTGCTGATCTGTGGTGATACCAGAACAGCTTGCTGCAGAGAGAGAGGCTTTTTCCTTTGTAACCAGATGTTCTGTGTGGAGTTACTTTACCACCATGTAGATGGCAGATTTCTCCTCAGTCATTCACATGATGGTCAAATCCATTCAACAATTCTGAATTAATATTCACTAGAAACTGCAAAACAGTGACTTTTCTAATGTTGCCATTTGGTTTACCTTTATTAAATCCCTTTCCCTAGGGATTCCCCAACCAACAAGATCCATTTATTATCCCGAGAACATTCATACTGAGGGAAGCAAGATAAATGCTCCTTTCCTGAATTCCTTCAGAGGGGAATTCATTAACATCTTCCATGATGACAACTGATTTCTTTCTAGCTGTCTCTTTTCGTGTATCTTATGAGCTCAAAGATTTTCACAAATTCTACATGTTTCTTTCTACAGTTTTTCTGTGTGACCATATCAACAACGGTAGCATATGTTTAGTGTTTTTAGATTCTAGTATATTTTTGGTTCAAACCCCTATAAAGTAAGTTATCTAAGTCAATATCAAAATTATATGAAAAAATATCCACAGAGATGCCTTTTTATAACCTCTGGTCTTTCTACTCTGTCTCTTCCTCCTTCTACATGTAACCATTTTTTTTTTTTTTTTTTTTTGACAGAGCCTCAAGCTGTCCCCCTGGGTAGAGTGC
>NW_003852423.1:11104092-11109357 GCF_000181295.1 Otolemur garnettii
CTCCTCCCCTCCCCCTCCTTCTCCCCTTCTCCCCTTCCCCTCTTTTCCTCTCCTGCTCTCTTCCCATTCTCCTCTCCTCCAGGTCCCCCTTCTTCATTTACTGGTATACCCTGTAGATCTTTCCTTATCAGTACATACAAACCTTTCACATTCTCTCCTTAGAGCTCCATGGTGTGGACATACTATAGCTTATTTAATCAGTTCCCTATTACTAGACACTTAGATTCCTTATAATGTTTTATTATTGCAAACAGGGCTGCACTGAGTACATGTAAATGTTGGCACATTTCTAGAGGTGGGATTCCTGGGACAAATGGCTAGTCATAATTTTCTTTTACTTTAGATGATTCTCTAAGGCAGTGATTTCCAACTGGTGTGCTGTGGCACACGGAGGATCTTAGATACGCCATGAAAATTTGTAAAGATCACTCATTAAATTATTTTTGAAAGACGTTCAAAGCACAGTAAGTATATTCTTTTTTTACTCTTTATTTTGATCAACATATTAAGTGTGCTGCAGAAGTTTTACTATACGTTCGAGTGTGCCATGAGATAAAATAGGTTGAAAACCACTGCTTTAAGGACTCAAATTCTTAACCACTGTGGTAAACTGTTATTCTAACACAGATGAGTGCATTAAAAAAAAATGAGATCTTAAAATAGAAAGTACTGACAACACCAAGGGTGCTAGCCACATGTACCAGGACTGGTGGGTTTGAACCCAGCCTGGGCCTACTAAACAACAATGATAACAACAACAACAATGACAAAAATAGCAGGGTGTTGTGGTGGGCACCTGTTGTCCCAGCTACCTGGGAGGCTGAGGCAAGAGAATCACTTAAGCCTAAGAGTTTGAAGTTGCTGTGAGCTCTGACACCACGGCACTCTATCAAGGGGGACATAATGAGACTCTGTCTCAAAAAAAAAAAGAAGAAAGTGTGGAGCAACTAGAATGATTGTACACTGTTGGTGGGAGCATAAAAAGATAGAAATGTTTTAGGGAACTGTTTTGAAGTTTCTTTCAAAAGTTAAACTTCCATCTGTCCCATATAATGGAAATATTACCTCTAGGTGATTACCAAGCAGAAATGAAAACATGTTGAAAAGACAAAGACTTTAAGAAGAATATTCATAATAGCCTTATTTTTAATAGCTCAAAACTGGAAACAGCCCTTATGTCTAGTTAAACAGATAAATAAATTATGGTATACAATGGAATAGCACCCAGAAACAAAAAAGAATTACATAATGCAATAATATAGATTGTTTATATTTATATTTGTTTTTTATTTCTGATTGATATGGGGATACAAACCATTAGGTTATATAATTTACACATGAAAGGTGAAAGTCAGAGTTGTAGTTGTGTCCTACACCCAGGGAGTGTGCCATATATCCACACTTTGTATCCACTGGGTGGGAAGCTACTGAGCCCTCTCTCCCCTTTCTTGAATTTAATTGAGACTTTTCTCTCATGTTGAAGATGTGGAAACAACCCACGTGCCCATCAATGCATGAATATCAGATTAACAAACTGTGTTATATATATACCATGAGACACTATTCAGCCATAAAAAGATGGAGATTTTGCATTCTTTGTAACAACCTGGATGAATGAGGAGAATAATATAGATTAATCCCAAGATAATTATTCTGAGTAACAGGGCCAGAAACTATAAAACTACTTTCTGTATGATCCCATTTATATGGAGTTCTAAAGCAGACAGTGCTGAGCTATGGTGATAGAAATCAGAGCAGTGGTTGCTTCTGGGAATGGTGACAATTGGCTGGGTAGAAATCTAGGTTGATGACAGTGTTCTACAGATTGATTGGGTTAGTAGACACATGTATGTACAATGGTCAAAACTCATAGCTGAATATCAAATATTTTGCAGATATTTTAATTATATAATTAGATTATACTTATTTATTATTTTTTTTTTTTGGAGGGGGAGTGGAGGGTTCAAACCTGGCCCAGCCAGTTATAAAACAACAATGATGATGACAACAACAACAAAAATAGCGGGGCATTGTGGCGGGCACCTGTAGTCCTAGCTATGTGGGAAGCTGAGGCAAGAGAATCGCTTGAGCCCAAGAGTTTCAGGTTGCTGTGAGCTGTGATGCCATTGCACTCTACCCAGGGTGACACAGTGAGACTCTGTCTTGAAAATAAAAATAACTTATACTTTCAATATTTTTAAAATGCAGTCCTCAGCACACTCTTTGAGAACAGTCCTCCTCCCTTATTCCTCTTACCCTGGCTGCTCTCTTATTCTGAATCTCTTAATACTCTACCTCTCTGACCTAATCTTATACTTAACTACTTACGACTTTTATAGGCCCAAGCTATAGCTTCCCAGGTGGGTTCTAAGTATCCTTAAACAGAGTTATGATTATGCCACCTCAATACCTTTTACAACAATGCTCATCACCTTAGGCAGTGTACTGTTAGAATCATCTGATGTATTGACAGCTTGGCTGTTGTAACGAAATACTGTAGAACAGGTGGCTTAAACAACAGGGATTATTTTCTCACAGTTTGGAGGCTGGGAAGTCTAAGGTCATCATGTTAGCATGGTCAGGTCTAGTGCAGGCTCTTCCTGGTTGGTAGACAGCTACATTCTTTTTTTCTTTTTTATTAAGTCTTCCGTATATAGATCATAAATACATTTATGCCATTATAGGATTCAATGGGATGATTATTTGTACAAATTGGAATGTTTACATCCTATTAAACAACATAGCCTTCACCACTTTTAGCCTATTACAGGATAGAGACATTTATGCTCTACACCTGATAGATCCAACTTGTACTTGCAATATGCTCCATAGGTGTGGTCTCCCTACCAACCCTGACAGCTGCATTCTTAATGTGTCCTTACCTGGCACAGAGAGAGAAAAAGAGAATGAAATGAATGGGATAGTGTGCATATATGAGCACTCTCTGTTAGCTCTCCCTAGCAGGGCACTAATTCCACCATGAGTTCCCTGCCCTTAGGACATCATTACCTACCAAAGCCCCCATCTCCAAATGTCATTGCATTGAAATTAGGTCTTTAACTTATGGAATTGGAGGGAGGGAAGCTACACAATTCAGTCCATGGCACCTGGGGAGCATTAACCATTGACTAGTGCCTGAATCTCATCTCCAGAGATTATGATTCAGTTAGGACTTGAATGTATTTCTTTTTTTCCTAAAACTTGGAGCCAAGATTATGGACCCTGCTCTATACCTTGTTATTCAAGGTGAGGTCTGTGGACCAGCAGCATCAGTATCACCTGGGATCATGTTAGAAATGCAGGATCTCCGATCCCGGCCCAGATCTGTGGACCCAACTCTGCATCTTAACAAGACCCTTGGATGTTTGGAAAATTTCTCATCCATAGCACCTTGCATAAGCTCTCATAGAGCTACAAGAATGCTCCATCAATCAATCCCAGTTTGAATGGAAATGGGTGAGCCTTTTGTCAGCAAACTAAAATGTAGCCTTTTTCGTCTTGGAAGGCTGTCAAGATGTGGGTCTTGCCTACCAAGAATTGCACCTTAGTATGAAGATTTTATTCATTGCTTATAGTACTGTCTATTTACAAACAAAAAAGCAGCAAATACATCCAATATTAAAAGCCAAATCTGGGCAGTGCCTGTGAAAAATAATCAAGGGTCAGTGAGTAGAGCGCCGGTTCCGTATACCCGAGGTGGGGGATTCAAACCTGGCCCTGGCCAAAAGCTGCAAAAAAAAAAAGCAAAATCCTAATATTTTTTGAAAATATACTCCCAACCCAGAAATTCCACCCTATGAATAATTATTTCTTCAGCTTCAGGTGGGCTTTAAAATTGATTAAATAGAATATGTGCATGCATTCCAGTTGCAAAAGGAGAGATAAGTGGCACTTAGCACAGAGCATGAATACTGTGTAACTAATAAATAATTCAGTAAACCAGAGAAAGGGAAAATGTGTTCTTAAGTAAACAGTAGATAATCCCAAATGCTTAAAATATTCTTATGGTTGGAAAATAAAAGGATTGTTATATATGATAATATTGTGTAGTATATAGTGCTAGTTTTCAAAAATTTGATTACAGCAAGGATGCATAATACTAAAACACGGAAAGAAATACATTTTAAGCTCAAGTTCAAGGTCTTGCCATCCATCAAGAGATCAATGTGGTCATTAAAATGAATGTGGCTTCTGAAAGTACTAAAGAAGAGATTCCTAGCTTACAAACACTATAAATGATGAATTTTCACTTTCCCTTTTCAGAGGTACCAAATGATTATAGTTCATTCTTTAAGGAATTGTTAATTTCTAAAACCCATATGTTAAATATACCCTCTTAATACAATACAGCTACATATTTAAACTCTCAACCTCAGGGTTAATTTCTCCTTCTGGAAATTGTTCTTCTGCTTCTCATTTTCCTTTGTATTACCAATTGATAACTTCTCTTATTAGTGAATAATTGAATAGTTTAAAATTATGTTACAATGACTTTCGTTTTAGTTCATAGCATCATTATATGTTGTCCAATAAGCTAAAAAGGAAAAGATGCTAATTTACATTAAATATCCATATCTGTACCCACACAAACTTACCTTTAAAAGAAGGGGGGCGCATTAATGTTTTGTTTTTAAATTATATTTCCCAAAGGCATAGGGTTGTCACTCATCTAATTCGTGATCAGATTCAATCCAACAAGTTTTTATTGACGGCACATAGTGTGCCCAGCAGAAATGCACTTTGAAACTACAAATCTTTTACATAGAGTATGCAGAATAAGAATTTCTATTCTGGGTGGCACCTGTGGCTCAAAGGAGTAGGGTGCTGGCTCCATATACCAGAGGTAGCAGGTTCAAACCCAGCCCTGGCAAAAAATGGCAAAAAAAAAAATCTACTCCAAAATTACAAATTATTTTTTAAATACCTTGCTGGTTATTGGCTCAGTAAAAATCAGCTTAAAAGGATTTTATCCAGTATCTTTTTATAAAAACACAAGAAGAAAGTGGCATCTCTTCCTTCAACATTATATAAGAAAATAGACACTGGTCAAATAATGCCGACAATATTGTCAAATTTACTTTCTTCTTTTCTAGCAAAGACTTTTTTCTATTTATATTAATTTCGATGAAAAATAATAAGTACACTTTCTAAAAAACATTAGACAAGGATATCCAGTGGAAAGTAAGACTCCATATGATCTCTCAGCAATGGTTTTTGAACATACATTTTATGTTTTATATATTACTCTGATTATCTATTAATTAT
>NW_003852423.1:11110595-11197167 GCF_000181295.1 Otolemur garnettii
AAAAAAAAAAAAAAGAAATGCAGGATCCCCGATCCCGGCCCAGATCTGTGGACCCAACTCCGCATCTTAAATATCTTAAATACAAAAATATGAAAAATATAAAATATGATATATGAGTTGGCTAATTGTTTCTATTTATGCCAATCTTTGTATAATGCCAAATTTTGCTTCAGAAGGGTTGAGCCAGTACACAGTTTGTGCGGTAGCGTCTCAGAGTACCTGTCAGCCCAGGTGGGCAAACACACCTCACTTGAGCGATTCTATCCTTTCTTTTCTACATCACCAACACCTGCTGGATCATCTACTCTCCCTCCTGGATCATTCTAGGGAGAAAACACATGCTGTCATTTTTCACGTCCTGAAAGAAAGTTTTCCTTGTGGACCACTTGCCCCTTCAAGTACTGCTGCATTTGTCTGCTCCCTTGTCCATCAAAGCTTCTAGGAAAACAGTGTCGAAACTCACTATCTCCAGGCATTTTTCTGTGTTTTCGAATCTCCTCCAGTCGGGACTTGCAGCTCCACTAAACCAAAACCGTTCTTGGCAGATCACCCGTGACCGTTGCTATAGCCAGGGGGAGTACTTGGTCTTCATCTTCCTGTGCTGGTCGGCGGCCTTTGAGAGAGCTCATCTGCCCAATCTCCTTGGACTGCTGTCTTTTCTTGGCTTTGATGATACCACACTCTCTTTTGAATTTACAAGCTGCTCCTTCTCACTCTCCTTTGTCCCATAACATCTTAATGTTGGAGTGCCCCAGGAATTAGTCTATGGACCTTGTCCCTGGCTGTGCCCCCTCAGCTGGTGATCTAATCATGTGGTGATATTGTGTCCACACCAAAGACTCCCAGATTATCCCTGGCCTGCGTGCCTCTCTTAAACACAAGACTTGTGTCTTGAACTACCATGTTTCCCTGAAAATAAGACACTGTGTTATATTTATTTTTTCTCAAGAAGACACACTAGGGCTTATTTTCAGGGGTTGTCTTGATGTCTTACTCTCCGTGCCGAAATGCATGGCATGGCTATGCAGATATGCTGCATAGCCACGCCCATCACTAGGTCTTATTTTGTGGGGAGGGCTTATATTTTAAAAATGCATAGAAATCCTGGTAGGGCTTATTTTGGGGGTAGGTCTTATTTTGGGGGAAACACAATATCTACTTGACATCTTTACTGGAGTCCCATGTGCGATGCCACTGCCAACATGCAGAACATCCCTCTGGTGTCCTCTCCTGTTACACTTCTCACTCACGCTGTCTGCTCCCAGTAGCCCTCTTACCATCCTTCTGGTGCCACTGCAAGCATAGGCCAGTGGATCTAAGGGAGAGGGCAAAAACAGACCTATGTACTTGAATGCTTTATTTAAATAGCTCATTATTTACTAAAAAGAGGGAATGATAGGCTTTCCAATAAATGGTGTGGGGGTATTCAGGATGGAAACTCAGGCAGGTCTAATGTCTGAACCTCCAGAGTAATATTCCGTGCAATTGCCTTTTACTTCACCCAGTCTCCTGTTTTACAGCCAGAAATGCGTTGGGATTGTTTTGTACCCAGTGAGTAGGTAGGCATATTTGCAGTGTCTTCAGAACAACTGGGTGAGAGAGGGCGTGGTGGGAAGAAAAGCCCAGGTATGTACTTCTTTCCCGACCACAGTAGAATTCTTTCCTCTCACGATAGTGCTGTCCATGGCTGCCTTTCTGTGCAGCCCCTGGGAGATGGGAAGTGTGGCTGTGTCTGGGAGTATGCTAGATTACCTTCTGCCTTCTCTGGAGATAAAACCATATGTTCCCATATCATTTTCCATTATTACTGGTACATTGAACAAGCAGGTATTTGAGAGTTCAATTATAAAACAACCTTACTTACACTTCTTAATACCTTTTAAAATTCACTCCTTGAGATACTTCTCAGTACAATCAGGCACACCAGTTTCTGATGTAGATGTGATAGAGTGGTAAGAAGAACAAAACAGGCCTTTCTTGATTAATACTGTGGTCAAATTTCTGCAGACTTGGCAGGTGTTTCAAGCCAACTGTCTTCTTTTGGAATTCTTAAGACACCCTCTCACTGAGAGCAGACATCTTCATTAAAATAGACTTCTTTGTTTAAATGGATGGTGGGTTTTCAGAGGGACAGAGCCAAGTGGCAGCCCTTAATATCCAGAAGCACGATGGGTACAGTTGCAAAAATGGTCAGAGGACTTGGGGTAGCAAGCACACAGAGATCTTTGCTATTGACTAATTATTTGTGGTGGCCCTAGGACTGAAATAAGTGAATAGTCTACTAGGAATTACTTGATATATGTAACTGGAAAATCTTTAGGGCTAGTGAATAGAAACTTGAGTTGTTCAATGGAGAGTCATAGCCTCTTATCAAGTCCCAGACCTGAGAGAATTCAAAGACTTAAAGATCCTTCAATCATTGTTCCTTGAACTGTGAATTAGCAGCAGCAACATCACCTTGGAATTTGTTAGAACTGCACATTTTCAGAACCTGGCCCAAACCTACTGACAGAGAACTCTAGAGGTGGGTCCCCTGATCTTTGCTTTAGCAAGCACTTCAGCTGATTTTGGAGGCATTCTAAGGATTGAGAAATCTAAAGTTTAGAGGAAGGAGAAGCTGGGAAGCCTTGAGCAGGGCCCCTGTAACATTGCTATATCTAGCACAGATCTTCAAGTCTTCTCCATTCCGTAGGCTGACTGTGCCCTGGGGAACAGGGAATATCCAGGCTTTTGTTGGATTTCTGGACATTTGTATGAGTCGGTGCTAAGCACTAGAGACCCAAAATGGCTCTGGACCTCTGGGGTGGGGGTGGGGGCTCACTTATGATAATCAGGTGGTAAATGAAAGTTTGGCCGATAGCTGCCTTGTTGGATTCCAAGGAGCTGACTCACTCAAGCTGTGGCTATTTTTCATTCCTGAATAGGGTTGTAATAAGTATCGTCAGAAACTAAAAGAACCCACCCCCACACAATTCCCTGCCTTGCATCGTCAGTGTTACTATGGTAGGAGGGCCAAGTGGAAGCTTCCTGGGATTTCCCCTGTCTGTGTACCAGTGAACCCAAAGCAGTGTCCGTGGTGGAGTTGCAGAGATTAGCACTTCCTTCTAACCCTTGAACAATACAGCAGTTGTCCTGCCATGTCCTCGTTTAACTCCTCTGTTTGGCATGTGCAGAAATAAGATGGTGATTGGAGAATAACTGAATTCTCATAAAATTATTCACGTGCTAGACCAGATGTCGTCTCTTTTGCCAGATAACACAACCAGGCTCTTGGCACTTTGTATGATCAGGGGAGGTGCTTTTTCCCCTCAATACCAAGTTAGCAAAGATCACCAGCAGGAGTTTGCTCTCCAGCAGCAGAAGGATCGGCAAAACACCTCCCCATCTTAACACAGGCCTGTGCTGCCTCTGTGGGTCTGTGACAAAGTCTAGTCTTCAGGGGCCATCAGCATCTTGATAGACCACAAAACCTCGTGCTGATGTATTACATTATGGACACAGTGAGCAGGATGTAGCAAATATCCTACACGCCTTAGACACATGTATGGCAGGGAGGGGGGATCATCCCCAAGAAAAATCAAAGGGCTGCTGCCTTGGAGAAGATTCTAGGTCCAGTGGTTTGGAGAATATGGCATTTCTGCTCCAGAGTGAAAAGACAGATTATTGTACTTTGTACCATCTGTTGCTAAGAAAGAGCTACAGTGTCTTGCACCTCTTTTGATTTCTGAGATAGCATACCCCCTCTTAGAGTGTATTGTTCAGAGCGGTGTTTTGGACAGCCCACAAGGCTATAAGTCTTGTGTGGAGACCAGGACAAAGGAGGGCACAGCAGCAGGGTGTCTTCACCTTGACACTGTTGACATTTGTATGGCAAGTAATTCTTTGTTGTAGGGACCATCCTGTACATTGTGAGCTGTTTAGCAGCATCCCTGGCTTCTACCCGCTAGATCCCCTTAGTTGTGACAACAAAAATGTCTACAGGTATTGCCGAGCATTTTCTGGGGATCAAAATCACCCCTGTTCGAGAACCATTGGGATACAGCATGCCTAGCTAAGCCTTGAGGTGACTGTAACCCTGGCTGACAGCTCAACTACATCCTTGTAAGAGACCTTGAGCCAGATCTTCCCAGCTGAGCTGTGCCCAGATTTCTGACCCTCATGAACCATGTCAGGTCACAAATGCTTGTTTAAGTTTTGGGGTAGTTTGTCACTCGGGTGACTAATACATTGATCCATTGAGCCATAAGGTTGAGCATGCACAGCAGAAATCCATCCAGTGCACATAGTATTTCCAGGTTAGGTTTGAGCAGTGCCCTGTGGCACAGGTTCATGAGCACCTGGCTCTGTCTCCCATAGCACCTGCTCTTGCTGCAATTTTCATTCTCCCTTAGTCCGTGTCTGTGGCCTCTTGGTATTGACAGTTGAGAAGTAGAAAACATTTGGGCCTGGTTCACAGATTGTCCTTTGCAATTTGTAAGCACGGAGTAGACATGGACTGCTGAAGCATCACAGCCCAGATCAGGAATGTGGTAAGGGAATTTCTCTTAGGACTAAACACTGAGCATGTTGTCTGGATGGACTGAGGCTAGATTCATGGGTCAATTCTAGGCCAATTCATGGGTCCTTAATGGATTTAGTATATTGGAAACAATAGACCTCTCCATATGGGCACCACCCCCAGTGAATACTCACCACAGGACATGCAGTGAGGCTTTCTCAGCAACTGACCGAGCAGGGTGGCCGTCATGTGATGTCAGTCAGCCTCTTTCCCTGTAGGCCTGAGTGTGAGCACTGTGGCAAGAATGGAGGCCCTGCCTGGGCTCAGCAATATGGATGTCTCCTAACCATGGGACGTAGTGCTTTACCATGTGCTCCATCACCCCAAAGCAATTATCATTATAGAAAGTAGGAATAAAATTAGGCAGATATGGTTGCAAGCACCTGTAGTCCCAGCTACCTGGGAGGCTGAGGCAGGACTATCGCCTGAGCCCAGGAGTTTGAAGTTGCAGTGAGCTATGATGGATGAGCTGGGCGTGACAGACTTAAGACCCTGTTTTAAAAAAATTATTTTTTAATTTTAAAAAATTAAAAAAATAGGAATAGATAATTGAAGTTTCAAAAATGGCATCATTCAGGGATAACTCTCTGAAATCTAGATGGCTTTCTTACTGAATGAAGATTATGCTTTGAATTATCAACAAGTAGGTGACACTGTGTCTTTCATAATGAAGGTACAGAGATTCAAGGGGTGAAAATGGGAGTGGCTGCTCTGACTATCACACCCTGAACATAAAGCATAGAACAGGTGCCTTCCTTCTACAAAACTTAGGTCAGCTAGTTCTGCTCTGGCCTAGGTGGAGGGATGGCTTGAGCTCAAGAGTATGAGACCAGCCCGAGCAAAAGTAAGATCATGTCACTCTTAAAAATAGAAAAACTGAGTCAAGAGGATTGCTTGAGCCCAAGAGTTGGAGGTTGTTGTGAGCTGGGACACCATGGTGCTCTACCCAGGGCGAAAGCTTGAGACTCTGACTCAAAAAAAAAAGGAATGCTTCATTTGCACATGAGGAGACCCAGTTAATGAATATTTAGCGTGCTCTCATTAGAAAATAATTGGCAAGGTGTATATTTGGCAATGTTTATGTTTTTTAGAATTATACCTGCAAAAGCTTTTATGAGAGATCTAAATGGCCGAAATAGGATTAAACCAGACTCCGGACCCCAGAGAGCATCTATCTGCAGCTGATTATTTATTGCTTAATTCGTATTTTAAAGTATGACTGGGTATGTCCTAGCCTATTTCTTCTAAATGAATTGCAACCACCTTGAGGCTTGATTTTATGTTATCTTTGGAATATGCAAATGTTTGGGGAGGGGTTTTGGCAGGACCTCCCACTCTGTGATTAATGTCATCCTACTGGCCATCTAGAAGGGCTCTCCCTTCCTTCCTGGGAATAGGACTTAGATTTTCTCTTGAGAAGGAGCTCATGAAACAGGCAACTCTTCTACGCAAGACAGTAAGTTCAAATAGAGGTCCAGTTTGTTTTACTACTGGTTCAAATCCCTCCCATTCATGGGGGCAGTGCTCTTTAGAAATCCCCTTTTCTTTTTTTTATGTATGCATTAATGCATTTACGGGGTACAATGTGGTGATTTTATACACAATTTGGAATGCTTACATCAAACTCGTTTACTTAATTATTGTGTTAAGATAATTTATACTCTATACTTAATAGATCAGATAGGTACCCTTGCAAGACGCACCTTTTCTTAATCATGAAATATTTTATATGATTTCTGGGCAATGCTTACTGTTCGGCCTGTGCAGCCTGTTCCGTTGGTCCACCTCGGGGCTGGAGAGCTGCCCGGACCAGCACAATGCCCTCAGCCCCACGAGGCTGCCTCAGTCCCTCTCGGCCATCCGATACTCTGTTTCCGCTCAACTGGAGAATGAAGCCTCTCCAGCCCTTTGTAAACATCACCGCATAACTCGAGTTTCCGATTTTATCTTCTTTAATTCATGAAGCAGCACTTTTGCTATCAACTTTTAGGTATTCAGATGGTTTTGCCATTTTATTTCTAGGTCTTAGTCCTGTTTGAATTTTCTGAAGTAGGAAAGGCCAGGCCTGTTTACGGTTGCCATGGCAACTCCCAATCAACCTTTTCCTTAGGAGGATTTTTCTTTAAACAGTCTACACTTTCATAGCAACTTAGAGTGTGACAGGAATCCTCAAACATGCACAAATGTCTTGACCAACAGGGATACAGAACTGCGTTTCTAGCCTGGTTCAAGTTCAATAATCCTTAACATAATCCCTTTAAAGCACAAATCCCGAGCAAATCCAAATTGCTATGGTACGAAAATTCTAAAGATTAAAACCCAAGCTGCTTTTGGCGGTGATGCGGTTATACTGTCAACCTCATTGTCAGCCGAATTAACAAAATACATTTCTAATACTCCAGCTAATGCAGGTTAAGAAATCAATAGCCAAATCCATTTAACTCTCAGCAGCTTAAATACTGTTAAATCACGTTTACTGTTTGTGGGCTGAATTCTAGACATGTGTGGATTATATTCCCAAATATTCAGTGGGAAAAGTAGGAAAGAAAGGAAAGTAGAAAATAAAAGTGTCTACTACTACTTACATTTCATAATAATTATATATAACCTTTATTTTATTCACTTCCAATACAGTTAAGAAAACAATCTATGCTGAACATTAAACATGAAACAGTAGTTATCTGAGATAAATTGTGTGTTGATTGGCTCATTTTCTAGATAGCCACGTCCACAGGTGAGTTCAGAATTGGATCATACACGTTTAACAAAAATCACTTTTAAAGCTATCAAAACAGGAGGAAAAAGAAAATTGTACCACCCAATCCTCAGTGGCACGTGAGGGATCTCTTCCTGCCTGTGTTTTCTTTTCACTGGGATTCCACAAGCAAGATGTGAAGCTCCAGGTTTGATGTGATCACAAATTAGTTTTCCCTCTTGCTGGTACTTATTCCTGTGCTCTGGTGCATAGAAAACCCAGAAAACGCAGAGGTCTCCATCTGAATTTTGGTCAAAGGATTCAGCCCTGCCTCTTTCTTCCCAGCCCAGTTTTACTGCTGGGAGTGTCACTGGTTTTCTAACACACTCATGGAGCAGACTTTTCTCTCCAGGAAAAGATTGTACAGCAGTCTGGATTTTAGTTTATATTGTCATTATAAATGAGAGCGTCTTCTGAAAAGTCACTTAAAAATTACTGCACAGCCTCGTCTGGGATCTGGCCAACAGTTGTTGGAGGTCTAAGCTGTTAAATCAGCTTTTTCCTCTAACTGCGAAAAACAGAGGTTAAAATTATGTATTTTCTCAACTCCTCAACTGCTAGCTCCACTAGCTAAGAGTGATTATGGGTAAAAAAAAATTATGGAGTATTTTTCAGAATTATACATTGGTTTGGGTTTGTTTAGCCAACGATGAAGAGAACTGAGAAAATTTCATCTTCACGGGCCTCATTTGAATTACATCTCTTGTATCAGTATCTGGAACCCCTTCTCAGGCCTAATGTAGGGAGAACGATCAGTTTGTTAGAGCTGGCAGGTGTTAGTTTGTAATTGACAAAGGAGTACTTAAGTACTGCTGACACAAATTAGAATTTTTATTTGCAATGGAAGAAAGAGTTGACTTTCTAAATCCCTTGTGGTAGTTTGCAAATTTAAAGCAAGCTAGATGCAAAAATATTTTTTAAGGGTCACATTCTCTCCTGAGATTAAAAACTAGGTCAAAATTTTCCTTAACCCAAAGGTAGATAAACAATTGTGCTTCACATAAAACACTATAAACTTCAAAAGATGGCCCAATGTTTCCCATTAGAAAATACCTCCGTTCATTCAGTGGTATGAATGTGCATTTAAGACGTGTCAGGTAGGCTTACCAGGAGCTGTGAATACATGGCCAAAGTAGACAGAGGGCCCGCCTGGAGCTAGCTCCTGCAGCTTTTCTTGAGGGCTTCTGGAATTAAAACATTAGAAAATTGTTGACATCAAGAACAAACTGGTGTTCACTCACTGGGTGCGGTCACCAGTGTGATAAAAACTTTAAATTAAAAAATACCACACAAAGAACTTCTGTGACATTCTTTTCCTTGTGCAGCACTGAGAGCCCTGCCTTTCTGTCCTGTGGTGGCATTTCTAATGCACAGAACTTTTCTATTCATTCGCCCTATGCAGACTGTTGCTCTCTGGAAACCATCTTGCTGAAGGGAAAAAACAAATCTTTTCTGGGGAAGTTCAGACACACAGTTGTAAATGATTCTGGCAGGATAAGCATGGGAGAGGGAGGATATTAACAATTGGAGAAATGCCTTGGTTGCCAGAGGCTGTGCATGATGGCATTAGAAGCCACATGATGGATTTAGACTTGAGGTTATGTGCAGGTCTGGTTAAGCTCAAAGCACCCAATGGCCCACCACGTATTGATTATATGACAACCCTAGATGCAGCTCAGTGCACCCTGTATGATCTCAGGGAAGAAAATGTTAGTTTGGGCAGAATGGTAAGAAATGGTGTCTATGGTCATCCTCAATCCCTTCTACCCACTCCTCAGTCTCGGTGTCCAGCCGCATCCCACAGTGCCTTCTCCTGAAGAAAAGTTCCAACCTACAACATCTACATTGTTCCAGGGAAAGAGGAAAGAAGAAATGAACAAGCAGCAGCAGGAGAGAGAGGAATGAAGGAAATACTTCTCTGCCCTGTAAGCGATTTAGATGGTTTGGGCAGTGCCAGCTGAGATGCAGCTGCTTCTGCCCTGGGACATCCCACCCACCTGGGCACCTGGGTTCCATTCTTCATCTGGCTCTACTTATCTCCGCCAAACTGTGGGCTGTTTGTTGGTGATGGAGTGTTTTTGTTTTGTTTTGTTTCCCTTAAATTTCCCATTAATTTTATCCAGCCTTAGGTTTGTTTTCCTCCCAGTAATGTAGGTCTTGAATAAATTAATTTGTTGCTCATGGGCAAAAGCAGATATAGCACAGCCAAAAACATCTTCAGACCATAAAAATGTTGATTCTCTTGTAAAAATTGCATTTACTCCAAAGATACTTAACAGGAGCCTCCCTTTTGGCTGTGAACATCTTTCTTCTCCTGGGGCTAAGAAGTCACCTTGTGCAGGCCCCATAAGAACCTTCCTCAAAACAGATGGACGGGATGGAAGGATAGGCGACTTCCATCAGGGAAGAGCATAGACGTGCTGTCTGATTTCTATTAAGTCCTTTCTGGCTTTATTTATTTTTTAAACCCAGGCACATGTTTATTTTCATAACGGGTTATAATCTTGGACATCAAAAATAATTTGTTTTGTGTTTTTTAATTTATGGTTGTACTCTTAGGTGGTTTTACTTGGTTTGAGCTTCGTTTCATTGTGTTACAAAATGGTCTGGCTCCTTTAAGAAGTCAGAAGTTGTAGATGGAGACTCGAGCTGAGTCATTCAACCAGAGAGGGAATTAGGAACAGCTGGGGGCAGCCACTAGCAGCAACAGCAGAGAGGCCCAAGAGGAGCAGAAAGCTTCTCTAGGAAATGGTCCAATACCTCAACCCCAAATGGGAGAGGAGAACATTTCATAGGCACCATCTTGCTAATCATGACAAACCAGTGTGCCTTGTGAAGCAAGGCTGTTGCCTGAGCTAGAGACCAGACATTAGTATCCTGTAGCCACAGCCAGAAGGGGCCATGTGGGCTGGCGCATTGTCAATCAGTCTTGTTTTAAAGCAGTTGGTTGCTCAGAGGTCCCCCACCCTTCCTCCTGAAACTCAGGGGTTATTGACCCATGAAAGAGTCATTTTCCTCATGACTTCTTTGCTCAATTGCTGAAGCTCTTCAGAGATAAATCAAATTTCAGTGAGTTAAAGAATGATGTTCAACACTGCAATATGATTAAACGAAGACAAGACATACTATTGTCTCCAATGTGGCAAAAATAGGATGTACACATTGTAAAAGGCTAGAGGAATAATACTGAAAACTTCTGTGGCTGTATCTGGGCTATGAGTTTATGGGTCATTCTTGTGTTCTATATTTATATTTTTAATGTGTTATATGTTACTTTTCAGCATGGCATAAATGATCAAGGTTGGTCCATCCTTTATTCATTCACTATTTCCTGAGCACACATTGTATGCTTGGCATTTCGCAGAGAAAGCAAAGGGCCTTCACTGTGAGCCACCACCTTCCATGGCTCTGATGTTACCAACCTCCCCCAGGGTGGGGCCTGGGCACCTTGGTCTTGAAGTGCCTATCCTGTAACTCCCACGCCCCATGGACACTCTCAGTACAAGGGAGATTCATGGCCATCTTCCTTCAGATGTCCTCGCTCATTGTCAGCTGTGTCACCTGGATCCACAAATTCAGGTGATAAGTGTTGGGAGTCGGGTGTCCTGGTTCCCCAAACCCAGTTGACCTGGTTTGATTACTCGGCTGAGCTGGAGAGTTCAACTGCAGCTCAGTGGTAATCCAAAGCAAAAGTGAGTGGAAACTAAAAATAGAACTGGAGCAGCGCAGCCAGAGTGGATAGAAAGCAAAAATAACCTGCACAAACTTCAGGGTAACAAAGAGAGGTTTTATTTAGGAAGAACAAAGAGAAAGTTTAGAACACTGGAAAAGGTGAGAGAGAGAAGGGGATGCCAAGGCCCGGCAGGGGTATAAATACTCTCTCCTTTGAAATCTGTTGCAGGTCTTTCAGGTTTTCCATTGTCCTCTGCACCTCCAGGCAGTATTGCCCTTTTTTAATTGGTCATTGATTGTCTCTTTCTATTGGCCATTGGTTTCCTAGGTAACGTCATACCCACAATCTTTTTTTTTTTTTTTTTTTTTTTTTGAGACAGAGCCTCAAGCTCTCCCCCTGGGTAGCGTGCCGTGGCATTACAGCTCACAGCAACCTCCAACTCCTGGGCTCAAGCGAGTCTCCTGCCTCCGCCTCCCAAGTAGCTGGGACCACAGGCGCCCGCCACAACGCCCGGCTATTTTTTGGTTGCAGCCGTCATTGTTGTTTGGCGGGTCCGGGCTGGGGACTCGAACCCGCCACCTTAGGTGTACGTGGCTGGCGCCTCAGCCGGTTGAGCTATAGGCGCCGAGCCCATACCCACATTCTTATAGGCTCTCCACACTTCCTGGTTCAGCAGGCCAGCTTTTCTTTCCATCCTCCTTGAAGTCCCTTTCTTAGTGTCCGTACCCAATAAGAAATCTCTATTTTCTATAAGGTATGTATTTTTTAATTCTGAATTCCCACTGTGCTGGAGCAGTCCCCTGCCAGATTCAGAGAGACTTATGCAATGACAAGAGCTTTTTCTGCTAATCAAGTCATCATGCCGTGCCTGTCCCCATGGTCCCTTCATGCCTGTGGGCCCAGCTCCCCAGATACTCCCTCCAGGAGCTCTCGCTCTTCTCTGGGGTCCACCAGGAAGCAGAACCCATAGCCCTCACTCCTCTCCTTGGCTAGGGAGGTTGGTTACCTTTTAGGGTGACATTTCTTGCCTGTTGTTCTAAGCCTTTCTGCTTCTTCAAACCTTATCCTCCCTCCGGGTCCCCAGCTTTCAGAAAGCAAAATCCAGAAACGCTCGCAGAACCCTTCTGGGACTTAGCCGCCACTCCCCTCCCTAGAGCAAGGAGAGGCTCAGCTGTCTGCTCCAAGGGTAAAGCCGAAGGGAAACTTCAAACAGCTCTGACAAAAGGCACAAATGAGAGTTCTAGAAATGAGACAGACAATGCACAGAAGAAAGTGATTATATGGGAGTGGTGGTGAAGGGAACAGGAAGGAGGGAGGCTTAATAGCCTCTTAGGCTTTTGAGTTGGCCTTGAAGGCTGGGGCAGGATTTCGTTTGCCAGAGCACGCATGTTAAACAGAGAGGCCTGGGCAGAGAGAAAAGAGAGGCGGTGTCTGCGAGTAGGTAAATAATCTCATCCCAACAGACACATTTGAGCGGTGGGAAAAGAAATGGAAAGAAGTAGGCTGAAGTCAGTTTGTGGCAGGCCTTCAAAGCCAGGGTGTTTGAACTGTCAACTTGTAAGCACTTGGCAGCCATCAAACCGAGAGCAAGCAGATTAGAGTTGTGTGTTAGAAGATGACACAGCAGCACTGTCAGTGGGGCTGGGGAAAGACTAGAGCAGGGAGACCTTCTAGTAGGCTTCGCAGTTGTCTAGAAACTGGAAGGAGACGGCAAAGAGAGATGGAAAAGATATTGCTGACATAGAATAAACGGGCTTAAGCCACTGGGTGAATATGGAGAAGAATTGAGAATGCGCAGACCAGGGAAAACCAGGAGAAGCTGCTGGTGAGGGGGAAAGCTGGTCATTTGAACCTGAGCTTTGGGCAGGACAGCGGGAGCTGTGAGCATGGAGCTCATCAGAGAGGTCAGGACTTTTCCAGCGGTAGGAAGAGAATAAATACGGGTCATGATGCTGTAGCTGTATGTTGCAGAGAAAAAGGAAAAGCGTGGGACCCAGTGCTGGATTGCTTTGGTCTTCACAGTAAATTAGAAGAAAGGCCATTTGCTGAGAATAAGGGAGCTACACTGTGTCATCTTGGAGCTGGAGTTGAGCGTGGACACAGTTGGAAACAGCAGCACCAGTGATCATCAACAGTGTCAATTACTGAGGAACAAGAGTGGACTTGTGCAACCTCAAGTTTTCTCTCCAGTAAATACAGAATCCTCTTGTGGTGGTTGCATGAAACCTGGACAGGCTGGCGTGGGAAGAAATAGACTTTAAATTCCATGTCTACTTTGAGACATGTATTAAGCTTTATGCGCTCTGATTTCTGCTAGACAAGTCTTTCTTCATACTGTTATGCTATGTGTGAGCAATTTATCTTTTAGAAACTTATCAAGATGCCGGAATCCTCAGCACAGTAAACATAGAAAAGTAGCAACTACTCTTTGCCAACATTCCCAGGTCCAGTGATATGTTTCCTGGTGTTGAACTTCTGTCCCAGAGAAGTTCATCATCTCCTGCTCTTTACCCCGAATGCCAAGTTGTTTCCTATACCGGGTGACTTGAGGCAGACGGGGAGGAAGACCAGCAGCACTTGGGGCTTACAGGGTGGCTGTGACACCTGCACCTGCAGTGGGGAAAGAAAGTGGCACCCTAAAATCCATCTCACTTTCTGGGGTGGGCACCAAACTCTGCCCCCAGTGGTCCAAGAACTCATCTCTGTTCACTTTCTTCGGTCTTTCCCAAGGCTTCCCACACCTTACCTGTTTCTCTAAATTCTGGTGTCTTGTTTTCACCCATGGTGCCCGCTGTTGGGAAGCCAGGAATTTGCATGAGGGGAAAAGTGGGAGAGAATAGCACAAACTTCCCTGAGTTCTTAGCTTTACCAGCATTTTCTTTACTAAAAGGCAACTCCACGGGAGTTTTTGGCACTAGTCCTTCTAAACCACCTGGTTTCAGTTTTCAGAAGCGAATGTATCATGCTAATGCAGGGTTCCCAAATGCTTTTCTCTTCCTTGTAGTGCTTCTAAGTTGAATATATGACTATCAACTCTTTTTCACTCCACTTTAGCCCAAGAAGAGAAAGGAAAAATTGCACTGAAGTGTCAGAAATGACAGAAAATTTGGAATTGGGGCTCAGAGTCACACTCCCCTAGGCTGGTACATCTGACCTTTACCTCCGACTATCTAACTAGAGGAGTCTGATCTCGAAGCAGAGCTACTTGGGACTTGTTTTACTTTATGAGGCCAAATGGAAATTACATTTCTCATGACTCTGTTCCAAAGCCCCAGCCTCACAAAAATGAAGACTTTTCAGGGACAGAGTAGCTCATGTGATGGAGCTATGACTATAGTTAGAGACACTTTTTCTCTGTCTTGCACTGCCCTACCAAGAAAAATGCATTCTAGTGAAGTTTCACCCTGAAATTGGTGTAAACAAAATCCCTCTCCACTATGCCCTCTGTCCCATCCAAGATCAGCATCAATTTTCCAGAGTAACGTCACTTTGAGCCTTTTTTCATAGAATCTACATGTTTTTCTTTTTACTTTTATTTATTTTTGCCCCCCAAAGCTTTTGGCATTTCTCTTCAGTGAGTCACACTACGGGGTCATTTCAAAATGTCCTTAAAGAATGTCTCTCTTCCCAGGGGAGATGGGAAATTGGTCAACGATAGCATGTTCCAGCGTGTGACAATGTGACGAGTGGGGATTTTAATAAGGAAATGCCATTTCACACGGCCATTTCACACGCTACCCAGGCCACTTGATGGATGGACTTATAGGAAGACAGCCTTCTAGATCTTTCCCTGACTGCAGAGACAAGGGTGGTCATTCGGGATTTATTCCTATCATTTTAATGTGGGAGTCTGTCCTATTTTCTCCATTAGAGAAGTTAGGGCAGTCATTTGTGAATTCAAATTTTGTAACAAAATAAATCAACTATTGGAAGTGGGTAGAAATAAGAGGAGAGAAGGTAGATTCAGGGGTGCTCAGAGCCTCACCCATCCCTGGCACAGTAATGCTGATGTGTAGACCTGTGCCTGAGCTACACCCTCTGGAACGTCTCCAGACTTCCTCCCCACTCCTGGGTTTGGAGGAATTAGTCACTCCCTGCTCTTTGTTCCCAAAGCACCATGGACTTTCCTCTGTGAAAGCACATTGGGATTACAGCCATTCATGGACCTCAGGCCCAGAGCAGGCCACATGTGTCTTCAGCATCCAGAGCGGGTGCTGTCACCTAGAAGGTTTGAGATGGCACATCCTGGTGTGAGATGCTAAATGTGATTGCACCCAGGGAAATCTGCGTTCGCAGTGCTGCTGTGGATGTTTAGCTTTTCCTGTTCTCTTTATGCAGCATCCCCCCGCTTCTCTCAGAAACTTCCTTTTCCTCTTTTGATTACTGCATGAAAATTTAAAGTGTTATCATAGGTTACTAGATGTACATATGAGTTTTGATTGTCAATAGTGTTCACTGAGAAATTAGGGAAATTACCAGAGTGTATTCCCACCACACGTCAAAACATAGGGACTGGCTTTCATCTTTCTACGAGCTTTGATCCAACTGCACGTGGTGGCCGTCTGCTGGCTCTTGGACACTCAGCATCAGGCCCCCTTTCTTCTCATCATAACACCTTTTTTTTTTGGTGGGAGTAATTTTCCCCCTTGAGTTGGGTGCAGTCTCGGTGGATCTGACCTCAAGGTAGCCCACCCGTGTGGAACTGGTGAGGGGAAATTTATATCTTTTACTCTTTGCATTAAACAATTCTTCCTTTTGTAATTCTAAAATGAAAGATTTAGGGAAAAGTTAATATTTGCCCAGAAGTTCTGGCTGGATGCGAGGTTTCCTGTGAAATCCATTTGAATAGCAAGCACAGCCCAGGTTTGGTGTCACATGCACGGGGCTCTGGGAATGCAGGCGGCCCCGCATCACACTCCTGCAGTTGCCAGAAATCCGTGTCAAATGATAGAACAGATGTTTTCCTTGGATTTGAGAAGATATAAATCAATTGTAAGACTTTAATTCCTAGGCCCTGTGTCTTAGGGGCAACAAAGTCCATCACTTTTAGGTTTGTTTTCTGAAGGTTTTTAAATCTTCAGAATTTTAATAAGAATAACCACTTCATACAAGAAAGGCAAACACGTCTGTGCAGGTCATCGTATTTCATCCCAGGACATAAACTTCCTGTGGGATGATGGAGCCAAACAGGCTTCTTCCAGTCATCTTTGCAGTTGGCCTCCATGAGCAGAGGTCACCCCCTCAAAGGGCCCAACATGAAGAATGAAATGGTTTCTGAGTTTAGACCCAGAGGCTTAAGTGGCATAAAATTGACACAGCCACGGCCCATATATTATTAGCAGCAAAGCAGGAGTCTTGTTATTCACCAGATTGAAACAAAGAGAACAACCAGATTTTCCTCGGTAAATCAGGGTTTAAGTCAAACAATTTGTCACAAGACTCCAGTCCTTGGTTTCTGACCCTACCTTTCAAACTTTTGGTGGCATGAGAAGAGACAGCTTGGGAACATCACATGAATAAGTAATTAAATGAAGGCTCTCAGTCCTTAATAGAGAATCACAATTCAAATTCACGTTTGCTCCTCCTGGAGCCTCCAGAGCAGATACTCCATCAAACATTTCCAGGAATCTGGTTTACACCACTTTCAAAATAAAAACCACTGTTAATGATGATACAAACCCTCTTCCCCAGATGAGAGTCATAGATATTTACCCACTGATGTCATCAGGTGAGGAAGGGCTGAGGGATCAGGACACTGGGTATCTCAACTGAAAGAGATCGGGGTTTAGGAGCAGAGCGCTGGGTTGGAATCATGGTGGGCTCTGCCATTAGCTGTGGAAATTCAGGGAGGGTGGGGGGAGGGAGAGAGGAGTGAGCCTCCTTCCCTTCTTTTCTTTCTTTCATATAAATGAAAGCATCATATACTGTTAGATGCATTGCTTTTTCTAATATGACAAAGTTTAAGACTGCTTAATAAGTTTACTAGGGGTCCTCAAACTTTTAACAGGGGGCCAGTTCCCTGTCCCTCAGACCATTGGAGGGCCGGACTGCGGGCCCAGGATGAGTCGGCTGCTAAGCAGGACAGGCAGCAGCAGCAAAAACACCCGGCGGGCTGGATAAATGTCCTCGGTGGGCCGCAGTTTGAGGATGCCTGGTTTAGACTCTCTGTTGCCTCAAACAGTGGTCCCCAAACCTTCTGGCTGCCAACTCCATCATTAAACAACTGCCAAAGGCCTACCCAAGGTATGTGTAATTATTTCTTCGTTTGTAAAGTCTAAGCACGCTGCTGTTCTCCTGACAATAGTCACATTATGAAATTTTAATTAGAGTGGAAACTGCAAAAGATTAAGGATGAAATTTAAAATGCTGAAGTTTTAAAAATCGTATTTGATTTTAATGGTAAAAAAAGACTTTTGCTTTCTGACACATTACTGTTAATTTCTGTAATAGGATCAATGTGCTTAATAGGCTTTGTCCTTTTCAGAAAATCTTGGGTTCCCCTCTTGTAATATGGCAATTCAAACATTTGGCAATGCGTTCAGCTTATTTTTTTTTTTTTTTTTTTTTTTTTTGAGACAGAGCCTCAAGCTGTCCCCCTGGGCAGAGTGCTGTGGCATTACAGCTCACAGCAACCTCCAACTCCTGGGCTCAAGCGAGTCTCCTGCCTCCGCCTCCCAAGTAGCTGGGACCACAGGCGCCCGCCACAACGCCCGGCTATTTTTTGGTTGCAGCCATCATTGCTGTTTTTGGCGGGTCCAGGCTGGGGATTCGAACCTGCCACCTTAGGTGTACGTGGCTGGCGCCTTAGCCGGTTGAGCTACAGGCGCCGAGCCAGCTTATTTTTTTTATTTAGTTTTTCTTATTCATGGTACATTTTAATATTATTAAACATATTAATAATAGGGCTGTATATTATTGAAGTAACATTATATCTCAGATAGGCACACTTTGCATTTCCTAATTCTCTGTTCAGTTTATTTGAATGCTTGATTTCAAAGTCCATCAGGGCTGAAAAAGACACCTCCCAGAGAAGGGTAGATCTGCATAGAAGAAAGGCCTCATGAGATGCGCATTACTAATTCCCCAAACTCCTTCTCCAATCCCAGCTATCTTTCATGCGGAGACACTGTTGCAATTTTCAAGCATACGGTATGAAGGAAACATTTCTAAACATCTGTTTTCAAAATGCTCTTGCCATAGATTCAGTTTCCTTTGAAAAGAGATTAACTTTCTTACTGAGAAAGCTTCACTTCTACCTTGAAAGGGCAGATGATGTGTATACTTTAAAATATATATACATATATGCTAGGTTACAGACTAACAACAGCCACTTGCCGTGACAGAAAATGACAGCACGTTTGCAATGCTTGTCTTTTTGTCCAAGAAAGAATCCAGGACTCATTGTCAGGTCCTGCTGCTCCTTTAAATGCCCTGCCACGAAGTAACCACTAGGGACAGGTGTTCTACTTGGCCATTCCACATCAAATGACAAAGTTCCGTAAAGATCCTACTATTTCAAGGCTTTGCCTTTATGAAATTGATCACATTGATAACCTCCTATAGGAATGTCAATTCTTGGCAATATGCTGAACCCAGAACCATGAGAAGATGCGAAGATGCTTCTGTGGACCCCTCTTTTATGCAACTCCGTCTTTTTGTGAATATTGTGAACTTAAAGTAATGTCAGTCACGTGGGACCCAGGGAGGGCATGGTGACAATCCACCATTAAATATTAAGCTTAATTTTGTTCTCACTTTGAGACATGTTCTCTCAGTGAATTGGACCTCAGTGGATTGTCTTGGATATCTATGGAGAGACATGCAGTCCACGCCGAGAGTCTCTACACAAAGGACTCTTTTTAATTAAATTAAAAAACTATTTGTTCTTTAGTCTCCAAACAACCCTTGCCACCCTTCTTTTAAAATAAAATACTTGCCAGATTCAGTCTCCATAGGACTTACCCTCAGAAGAGCTGGCCAGGGTTGTTCCTGGAAATTGCCAGGCAAGTCATGCCCACACCCTCCCACTCCCCGCTGTCTCAGCACCTAGGGCAGGGAGGTGACAAAAATGAGAACATCTATGATCTCCATTTATTGAGCCATTATTTGTGCCAGTCCCTCGGCTAGGTGCTCTATAAACACAGTTGATTCTCTTTTTTGTTTCACCGTAGTTATGATCTGTAACATCTCTGCAAACAAAGATTCAGCAAATTCTGAACCGTTGCTCCTAAGAGAAATACAGGATTAGGTTCCTTCAAGCCTTTGGTCACAACTTTCTTGTCAACTGATCAATACATAACCTTGTTGAATGTGTGTTTCTTAGTTTCCTTTTAAAATATATGTTGTTGACTCATTTACAAGGCACTCAGGGCCAACAGCACTATAACTCACGCCTGAACAAAGCTTACTAACCCTTGTGTTTTCTCTGTAAGTCACATCCAGCCTGCTTGCACTTAGGAACTCTAGACAGTACTTCAGCATTATCAACCACTAAAAGCACAAAAATCAAAAATGTGGCACTAAACAGACTTCAAATAAGATACTTGTTTATCGCAGAAGAGCTGAAAGGAGAAGGCAGAGTGTCACCTTCTTCAGCCTCAGTTGGAAACATGTATGTTGGGCAACTCAACTTTTTGGCCACCCTGTGCAGGACCTCAAAAAAGAACAAGTAGTAATTTAGGGGTTACAAATACATTCTTAGCAAGCAGGCTTCATTCGTAAATATAGAATCCACAAATAGTGAAGATTGACTGTAACATCTAGTACCCTCATAAATAGCTACTCTCCCAATGATAGAGGGAACTGGAGGGAATCTTAGAAATCTCCTTTTCTGGCTACCTTGTTTGAATCACTGAGAAGCTGATATGAAGAAGTGACTTCTCTAAAATCTTCCAGTGCATGTGTGACCCAGGTGAAACTAAATCTCTGTCTCCCAGTGCCCTTTCCAATACATACTTAGAGGACCAAATGTAGCTAATTTAACTTGCAGATCAGGCTATTTGAAAAACTCCCTGTACCCTCCCACACCTCGGTTAATTTTCGGCAATAATTAAAATCTGCTTTGGATCAGAATATTTGATTTGATGACTTCTGGGTCATGGGTACAATGAATAATATGTCTTAAGAAAAATCACCAACCTGAATGAAATCAAGGCACAGAATGAGAAATTAAAAGAACTCAAGAAAATATCTGTAGCAAGAACAGTCTTTAATTTTCTAAATTTAATTCTCCAGTGAGCCAATTCATAGATTGGTATAATAATATCAGAGGGAAGTGATGTAGAAAATGCCAAATGTGCTGTAGAATTTCAAAGAAATGTGAACACACGAGGCATAAACAGGCAAGGTGTGCCAGGATATGACACTTCAGTTGGAAAATTGCTAACATATGTATATTTATAAAAAAATCTTAATTTTTTGGTCTTCTAGCAATTATACCAAATTAGCTTGTTCTTTACTTGGGGAAAAGAAGTAGAGAATGTAAAACCTATATGAAAAATGACCCTTATAACGAAGGTGGCCTGCAGGCTGTTTGGTAAGTATGTGTACCTCAAATGAGCTAACAAACTCAGAAAAAGAAAAAACAAAAGACAAAGATTTAGCACGTTCTCTGAACAAGATCCTTTGCTTATTATGAATTGCTACACCAGATCTTTTACACATAAAGTTCTATTTCAAAGAATTTGTTCATACTAAGACTTCTAACATTTGAGATTCTCTTCCCTACAACTATTATAATTCCTTCTATTTCTTTGGGGGTGATAATTCAGCTATTCTTATCTAATAATATTTACCAGACACCTTCATATGCACAGAACTTACAGAAAAGATGTTGCTATAATTTTATTTATTCACTGTACTTTTTACTCTCTTAGTAGGAATTAAAAATTTGTATTCAAGACCCCACATTTTATTTCTCCATCTCTGTAGCAAGCAGTGTCACAGAATCCATTCCTTTCATGCTTTAAGTTACATTATGTAATTATTATTCATGCACCCATGTTAATTTTATAATAAACCATTTCCCCCCAAATAAAAGCTTGCTTGTTTCAAAGATAATCTTTATTGATGAGAAACATTGTGCAGATATAAAAAGATAATTTTCTTATTTATATGACATTTTCTGTTTTTCAATGTTTTTCTTTTCAAGGATTAAAACCTCTGATATTCTCTTTTAGAAATGTAGTTTGTCAACTATAAGGATCCCATCCTCGTCCATAAATGAATCGATTAATCATATCGAAAGACCTCAGAGGCTGATCATAGGGTAAAATGTGTCCTCCACCTCGAATAATTACCTAAAAGAAGAAAAAAAAAAAAAAAACAAGAAGAATCAAAATTTAGAGACATGGAAACTCTAAGTAAATGAAAATTTTTAATTCAGATTAAGTTATATATATATTTTTTTATTAAATCATAGCAGTGTGCCTTAATGCTATCATGGGGTACAGTATACTATTTCTATATACAATTTGAAATACTTTCATCCAATTGGTTAACATAGCCTTCATGTCTTTTTCTTAGTTACTGTGTTAAAACATTTATATTCTACAATTAGAGAGATTCACATGTACCCTTGTAGGATGAACCATAGGCGTGATCCCACCAATGACCCTCTCTCCACCCACCATCCCCCCTCCCCTCCCCTCCCCTCCCTCTCCCCATATTCCTGGGCTAAAATTGGGTTACAGCTTTCCTATGTAAGTTATATTTCAAGCTTATATGAAATACAGAACAATTTCTACCAACCCATTGATACCATCCAAGATAGGCCTTTGAATACACTGCCTGTCTTCCTGTTAATAGCTTTAATAACAGAAACCTTCACATAGGAAAAATTTTAAATTGTATAGTTAGTTAAGTTTATACAAAGTTGTGTTCACCTTTCATGTGTATACATAAAACTTGAAAATCCTTGTTAGGAGTGACCTTCCTGGGCTCTCCCTTGGGAGCATTGTGCTCTAAGCCTCACCTGGTTAGCCCCCTGAAGTGGACAGGTCTACCCCAGGCCAGCTCAGGCTGCAACTAGGTGGAATGCCTACTTAATTCAGCCAGCCAGTTCAGTGATCCCTCACACTGACTGATACCTTTCATCTTAGCCTTTATCAGTAATAAAGGGGATGTAATTCTCAAAAAACAAAATAACAAAACCACCCTGACTCCTGACATAAAAGGTCATGTTTTGAACAGCATAGAGCAATCTTCTTTCCCTAATACCATAGTATGAAACATTTTCAAACATACAGCACATTTAAAAAATTCATATACTCACCATTTAGAGTCTCTCACCAACATTCACTTCTATATCTTTTTGACACATTTCAAAATAAAATGGGGACAGCAGTACATTGCCCCCAAATACTTTAGCATCGTATTATTAATTGGGGTTCAATATGTGTTTAGAGATTTTCTTTTTTCGAGTAAAGTTATGATATGATGACATGTACTAGTTTTGACGAATGTATACCCGTGGGTAACCCAAGCTCTTGTCAGCTCATATAAAGGATTCTTAAAACATCTCTAGTTGAGATGAATTCACATCGACACCAGGGCCCATCGTGAGCTGGGGTCTGTACAGAGAAAGGGGAGTGGTCCCTGGACTCATTAAGCTTCTACTGTCAGTAAACATTCCAAGTAGAGGGAAAGAGGAAGGCTTCATGATTCAATGCCAAAAGGACAAGGACTGAGCATTGGAGGTCACATGCAGAGAGGTCCTTGTGGCCTGAGAGGTCCTCTTGCATAGAAGGAGAACAGACAGGACTAGTGGATGAGGAAAGTAAACACGTGCGATAACGAAACGACTTTCAGTAACTTCTAGCTGCTGACTCACAATCAGCAATTAGAAATCCCCTTCCTAGCGGGCATGGGGGCTCATGCCTGTAGTCCCAGCACTCTGAGTGGCAGAGGGAAGAGGATCTCTTTAGGGCAGGAGTTTGAGACCAGCCTGGTCTCTACAAAAAAAATTTTTTTAAAAAGTCACCTTCACCAGGCCTTTCATAAGAGGCCAGGTTCTTTTTACCTTTCTCAATCTGAAGGGAAATGAGGACAATCTGAAGGACAAAAATGTATCCCTGCATAGTGTATTTATTATATTTAAAAGTCTCCCCCACCTCCCAGCACCCACCTTCTTACAACCTTGCTGGGAGGTAAGTCCAATCGACATTAAATTTTACCTTGCAGCTCACAGCTGTACAAGCCGTGCACTGACCCACTATGGGGAACACCATACAAGTCATCGCTGAGGTGACTGTGCTATTTGGAACTATTAGGTGTCCAAGTCACACAGTTGTGAGATGATGAGCTAGAACAAATACCAGTATTTTTAATCAAATCCTCCTACTTGCACAGTAATTCTCTACCTTTGAATTAATTTTACAGCTTAATTGTAGAACCCTTTGACCCACCTCTCCACCACCCTGTGATGTAGGTATGGAGGGCAGATGACTATTTGCAAGGTGGGACTGGACTTGCCCTTTCATGTACCAATGGGAACTAACTCCGTGTTATGCTACCCTTGATCAGTGGCCATTTGTGCCTTGCCGCAATGACAGTAGATCCCTTCTACTATTTGTATGCAAGCTTGCAACTGGAAACCCAGCATGTCCCACTGTTTGTCACAGACTAAAGGTAAACATGTGTCTGATGACCCTTCATGTGACTCTAGAGGAAAAACTTTGCAGTCCCACAATCTTACACTAGAATTTTCTCCCTGCAGATTCTCATCCAAATCTCCAGCCTCGGCAGGGATCTGATGAGTGATTTCCATGCAGCTTCAGCTCAGCTTAGGACACTTAACGAAGTCATGTATGTGACAAATCCCAGCTGCTTCAACTGGAAATGAGTTTGGCAGCAATGGTCTGGAACAGCAATAAATTGAATACCCAAGAGCTAAAGGTCATTCTGTTTCCAGAAGCAGAGCTGCAGCTAACAATGGACAGCACAGTGCTTTACAGGCTGGGCTCAGGGTCAGAGCGCAGGGGCCTGACAAGACACAGCAAGCTGTATGAACTTGGACAAGTAATACCACCTCTCTGAGCCCCTATCTCATTTTTTGTACATTTGGGAAAGAAGTACAATCTCTTCTGGCAGTTGTGAGTTGGTGAGGATTTAATGAATCATGTCCCTGGAATTCTTAGCACAGTATCTGGCCTGAGACGGTAGTCAATAAATGTTAGTCATTCTCATTATTTTCTGACAATTAACTATCTTAAAAGTCCAGAATCAAAATGTCTATAGAAGCCTAACTACCCCAGAACATTCAGTTGTCTCCCATCAAGAATCATGGCTTACAGACATTGTTTGAAACAGTTGTCCCCCAAATTGAATGGGCATAAAAAATACCTGGACTGGTTAAAACAGATCATGGGCCCCCATGCTGAAGGCCCAGCGTTGGGACCTGAGAATTTGCATATCTAACAATTCCAGAGTGAGGCTGATACTGTTGGTCCAACTACTCACTGTGAACCACTGTTTAGAAATTTTTCTATTCTGCGGCAAACCAGGGAGTTCTCTCTTTACATCAAGGGAGAACAGATTTAGAAATTTAACACCTAGCCTGACCTCCCTTCCTGGCCATCTGATCTCCCCCCACGCACACCATGCACACACACACACCCGCCTTCCCTGCCACAGTAACACGTGGTGAAGGAGAAGTCAAGGGGTCAGGTGTCCTCGCTCCTGCTCTCAGTGACCTACCCGACCTGGGTTCAGTTTCTGAGCTGCCAAGTATAATGACCCAATGACATCCTAAATGGTGTCATTAAGATCGGAGAGAAAAGCTCGTTAAAGAACAAAGGTTATTTCACATGCCACAAAACTCCTCCCAAAAAGTACATTCTCCAGCAGATTCGCATAAAGCATCTTGCTGATATTAACCTCGCCAGGGAATTTATGAGTGCTGAGAAATAAACCACTCTATTGTTTACAGCCGAGCCACTCACCATTCACAAATCAAGGACACAGACCACTCAACAACTCAACGAGGTGTGTAAGAAAATGTGGCAGGGCTGTGATTACACATTTAAACGTGACAAGATTCATCTCAGCCTCTCCAGATAGAAACGGTATATTTTGGGGCTTCCACACGAGAGCCGAAGCCTCTCAGCTCATGTGTTCCAGATGTTCCAGATGGTACAGGGGGGAGGGTCACAACCGTGTCATGAATTTAAGCAGGGTTATACAAACACTTGAAAGCTTCTTTCCATTTTTTTTTTTTTTTGAAAATGATACAATGCTCCCTGGAACCAGACAGATGCACAGACCTGGGAGTAAAGGTTTCTACCCGTGTGCCTTTTTAGATGACAGAATACAGAGGGAAGTTCACACTGGGCTTGTTGGTGTGCACATTTCAGGGGAGACTTCTTGGGGGTCGTAGAGGAGGCCATTGGACAGATGGGGGTGGAGGGGTGCACTGCAGACAGGGAGACTGCATGTGTGAGGTGCATGCATGCTCGGCGACCTCTGAGTGCTTCCACGTGTGACGGAGGGAGGGGGGGGGAGGCTGAACAAGCAGACACTAGTAGGACCCATGACGTCCCACGTGATACGCTGGGGGCTGCACCTTATCCCACAGGGTTGTTTGTTTTAATTGGGGTAAAATACACTTAACATAAAATCGCCCTGTGAGCCGTTTTAAGGAGTATATTCCATAGCATTTAGTACCTTCACGATGCTGTGCCGCCGCCACTATCTAGCTGCAGAAAGTTCTCGTCCCCCACAAGGAAACCACGCATGATAGTCATGGCTTCCCACTCCCCCTCCTCCGCAGCCCCCACAACTGCTCATCTGCTTTCTGTCTCCAGTGGATACACCCTGGACATTGTCCCCCACCTTTTTGGTACCAGAGACCAGTTTCATGGAAGACAATTTTTCCACGGATGGACGCAGGGGTGGGGAGGAGGGATTAGATTCTCATGAGGAGGTGTGATTTGGCTCCTTGGCCTGAACAATTTACAGTAGGATTTGCTACTAATGCTGCCGCTGATCTGACAGAATGTGGAGCTCAGGTGGTGACGTGAGCGATGAGGAGTGGCTGTAAATACGTGAGGATGAACTTGCTGGCCCACCACTCGCTCCCTGCTGGATGGCCTGGTTCCCAAGAGACCACAGACTCGGGGGCTGGAAGGTTTTTAGTAGGGTAGTGATATGTTTATATTTGCATGATAGAAAAAATGACTGAATCTCTAACAGGGAGGCTGATTTGGAAGGGAGAGGTACTGTAGAAGGCGTCAAGTTGGAAACACCAAACCAGGCAAGAGAAGATGTGTGCTCACGGGAGGGATGGTGAGAAGGGGAAGGGGAAAGGGATGTCAGAGTTGAACCAACAAAATTAGTCGTTCATCAGACGTGAACATTAAGTGAGAGTTTCCCTACCCACCTGCAACACACCCTTCCCATTTTAGGTTTCTGACATAAGCACATTTGCAAAGGGTGTTGCTACCAGCCAGGAAAGAGATAAGAGGGACATGGGAGATGCAAGGTTGGGAGACAGAATATAGGGCAGGTTTAATTTTTAATTACAGAAGAATATACACACGCAAGAGAATCTTGCTTGCTATGGTTTCTGATTTACGTGAAAGTTCTCTTATTATTGTCATTTCATTCTACATTTACAAATCTTATCTTTTGGCCTTTAGACACTAATTATTAGTAGAGATAAAATAAATAGCACCCCAGAAATGTATTAGACAGGTACTTGGGAATGAGAATAAAGACTAAGCTGGTTGGCAGATACTTCCTAGCACAGAAGGAGGCAAGCCACTTTCAAAAAGGAAACAACAACAAAACCAGAGCCAAGATCAAGGCCAAGAGTTGCTCCCACAGTACTCTGGGAAGTGATCCTATGGTTTCACGTCTAGTGCAGCAAATGATTACTGAATAGGAGGAGGAAAGGAGCTGCTTGGTGCTTCAGGAGACACCAATGCAGCTGTCATAATGATGTATGGCCCTAGAGTAGAAGAGTTGAGACATGCTTCATGTCCCGTCACAGCACCTTGCTCAATCAGTTGTTACAATATTGTAATTTAAAATTTATGTTTCAGACTGTGACACAATATCTCAACCTTCCTAATGCTGCAGCCTTTTAATACTGTCCAAATGGGTCGTGACCCACAGGTTGAGAACTGCTGCATAGCTTGTGTCAACCAAACATAGAACAGTAGTAGAAGCTGAATTCAAAAGACAAGGATAGTTTTTTTTGGCAACAAGGTCTATGTCTCCCAGGCTGGATGCAGTGGCTCTGTAATCCTAAACTCCTAGGCAGTAGCTATCCTCCCACCCCAGCTTCCTGGCTAGTTTGGACTACAGGCATGTACCACCACACCTGGCTAAAATTTAAAAATTTTGTATGCAGATGGATTTTTGCTATGTTTCCCAGGCTGGGTTCAAACTCCTGGCCTCAAGTGATCCAGTTCAGCCTCCCAAAGGACTACAGGCATGAGACACTGTGCCTGGCCATGGAAGCGTTTAGAGGTGCCAGAGAGCAACTGGAACTTCAGAGGCCAAGATCATGGAGAAAAGATAATCACAGAGAAGTGAGTCTAACATTCTGCGCTGCTTTCACATTGGGAAATTTATCAATTTCTAAGCTTCTCTGCCCAAGTAAAAAGTGACAGAGAAGAGAATGCAAAGCTAAACAGTCTCATGGTGTTTGTAAAATCAAAAACCCAGTAACTTCCTAAAGGAAACAAAAGAAAATGGAGTTGCAGGCCCATCAAAGAGGATTGGAACTGGGAAACACTGTAGGCTTTGCATTGGATCCGTGAGAGACAATGGCTTGCACATAGTGAAAATCTCGAGACAGGTTAGCTCTTGCAAACCTTGAAATCAAACATGAAACCAGTCATCTCAATCCCTGATTGAATCAAAGTGATGTGCCTCTACTCTAACTGTCTTTAAGAAAAAAATTAAATCCTCTTTGAAGATAACTTTTTTTCATATTTTTCGGTACATTTTGCCTAGCATTTAATAAAATTTAGTAGGCATTTAAAAAGACAAAATAAAATGACTAAAAACTGAGAATAAATACTACAAGAAGGCACCTCAAGTGATTCAGATATTAGATTTTTTTGGTACATATTTTTAAGTAACCGTGAACAAAATATTTAAGAAGTTAAGTAACAATAGGAAATTCACCAGAGAATTAGAATATATAAAAGAGCATCAAACAGAAATTCTATAACTAAAAAGTTATTTATCTAGTTTTGATTGAAATTAAAAATGTAATAGATATTCCATAGGAGATTAGACATGGTAGGAGAAAGAATGTATGAACTGGAAGTTAGGTCAGTAGAAGCCATCTAGACTGGACCAAGGGGTGCTTGCTTCAGAAGCACATATACCAAAATTGGAACGATACAGAAAAGATTAGCATGGCCCCTGCACAAGGATGACATGCAAATTCGTGAAGCGTTCCACATTTTTATGAAATTAATTTATAGCTTTCATATGAAATCTATAACCTAATAACAGCCTAAGAATACGGGGAGGGGGGAGGGAGAGGAGTGGGGAGAATGGGTGGAGGGAGGGTGATTGGAGGGATCACTTCTATGGTTTATCTTACAAGGGTACAAGTAAATCTTTCTAAGAGTAGAATATGAACGTCTTAACACAATAATAAGAAAATGACATGAAGGCTATGTTAACCAGTTTGATGAAAATATTTCAAATTGTATGTGAAAATACCACCACACTGTACCCCAGAATTGCATCAATGTACATAGTTCTCAATTAATAAAATAAATAAATAAATAAAAGAAAAGGAAAAAAAATAGACTGGACCAAGGAGAATAAAGGCATGGAAAATACAGATAAAGACAAGAAAAGACCTGAGGCCACAAAACACTTAATTTATATTTAACTGGAATTATAGAATAAAATGATAAGGAATGGGACAAAAGAAGTAGTAACTTTTACAGATACCCACTGAAATATTCCCCCAATGGTCAAACGCCATCAAGCCACAGTTTGGGGAAGCTCTGCAAACCCCAAATAGGATAAACACAAAGAAAACGAACTACATCCAGGCAAATAATAATACAGTGCTAAAAAACCAAAGACAAAGAAAATCTTAAAAGCTGTCTCAGGCAAGTAAACGATCCTTTCAGAGAAGCAAGAGAGCTGACTAATCAACAGAAACAAGGAAAGCTGGAAAACGGGGAAATAATTTCTTTGAAGTTCTGTAATAAAATAAATGCCAGTCCAGAATTCCTACAGAAATGAAGACCTTGTAACACTATTTTCAAGAAAACAAAAAACTGAAAAGTTTTTTCTTTTTGTTGTCAGTAGACCTGTAATAAAAAAACGCTAAAGGTTGTTGTTCGGACAATTAAAAAAATTGCTCCTAGTGGAAACAGGGAAGCACATAGAATAATAAAGAGAAACTGAGAATTTATATATGTGGGCAAAAGCAATGAATGTCCATAATACTCGTGTTTGTGGGAGTTGGAGCTATATAGAAGCTTTTAAAAAGAGAGAATTCGCTTAAAGGTGGCATAAATTGAGATAAAGTATTGTAAGGTACATTTGAATATCCGGACAATGGTAAATGTCCTCATTCAACATTGACTTTCTTAAATCAAGATGTATGTCATTATCTCCAGGTAAAACTAACAGGATAAATAATAAGACAACATATTACTGGAAAGTTAATAGTGGTAAAAGGGGCTTCCATTATGACTTCCAAATAATAGATGGGGTAAAAGGATGAGAAAAAATGAAAGAGACGTACCGTGTGATATGAAAAACAGACTTCTGACCGTCAGGGAAACTTTAAGTTGGAGGAAATCTTGAGATCAAGAAATACATGTGTAATTCTTCCTTTTAGGGAGGTAGAGAGTGCCTATCTGAGAGGTGAAGAGCCCTCAGTGACATCTCCTAGCCTCATTTCAATAGATCAATTAGATGTACTTTGAGGATGTCTAATAAAAAAGAAGTCCCAGAAAATTTTCTCTCTATCAATTCGAGACTCTCTGTGTTAGCTTGAGCAAGGTTGGGATGGGTGAGTAAGGTCAGTGCCTTCTCCTTCCTCGGTCTGCATGGTCAATGGAAACCTAAAAGCACAGTCCAGTGTAGTGGAAGCAATTTGGCACAAAGATGATGAGCATGCACTCAGGATTCAGCAGGTCTGGGTTTGAGCCCGTTCTGTGACTCTAGCACACTGGTCTAAATGCGTCTCTATTTTCTCATTTGTGAACAGAAGTAAGAATGAGGGTAACCAATCGTCTCAGTTTGCCCAGAACCAAGGGGTTTCTGAGAATATAGGATTTTCAGGGCTAAAAGCAAAGACGTGCCAGGCAATCTGGAATGGTTGGTCTCTGTAATAATATTTGACATTTTGTAAGGATTCAAAGAGACAATGCGCATAAAATGTACATGGTCCTCAGTCCACAAACATGTCGTTAAGTTTGCACCATGTGCTGATACAGGCAAATAGCTGGCGCTCAACCAATGGTCACCGTACAACTATTATCTGAGTTTTTATGATCCAAAAATATTGTTTTCCCTTTAAGGTGAGGAGTAGGAACCAGAAGTTACAACACTAAAAAATGTAACATTCATTATTCTACTTTTTCAGAAAAAAAGGGAGGGGAAATATTTCTTTTCCAGGCTTCTTTGATTTCCATGCCTTCCTTCCCGGGGGAAAAGTCTCAAAGTAATAAAACAGCTTGAATGGGAGAGTAAACCTCTGTCCATGTGCTCAACTTAACTGTGTCCGCGGTGAGTTTTCTCCCTTCAGCCTGCCGGTACCAGGATCCATCCCATTCTTTTTCTCCACCCTTTCTTCCCCTTTCACCACATGCTGTTGCCAAACACCCCTTTTCTCCCTACACAGAAATGTCAAGGCAAGCAAGACCTTACTTGTCTTAGCAGAATGGCAAAAGGCTCTTCTGTCTTTTCCCCCTTTTAGGGACCCACTTTGCAACCCGGGGTTTGGTGCAATTAAAAAGTAATTGAAACTTCTCTTCCTCGTTCTCTCATTCCACGTCCAGTTTTTAAATTTGATATCCTCAAGAGGGTAAAAAGCACAATCCAGTTCATTATTTACCCTTACTCAATATCTAGCTTTATGATTTACACTTGCAGTTTTCTTTTGCAAGAGAATGAGAGAGGGGGAGGAGCGGGCAGAGGTTATAGCAGTAAATGCTTTCTGCCAGGAGTGTTGCAAGGACTTAGATCAGGGATGCCCACACTTTGGCTTCTTGGGTTACTCTCAAAGAAGAGCTGTTTTGAGTCACACCTTGAATACACAAATACTAACAAAAGCTGATGCACAACCCCCCCCCCAAAGGTCCCTGCATAATTTTCATGATATCTGCCACCACAGATAAGCAAAATGGCCTTCACTTGATAATCCTAATTATGCAGCCCATTCTGACAGCCTTAAAAAAAAAAATCACTGTGTAAGTCCCAAGCTTGCAATCACTAATATAGAAAATGTACACATCTAATGAATAAAACATCTTTGTTTTTAATTTTTTTTTATAAAAGTAAAAGAAAAGTGGGCGACATAAACCCAGCCGGATATCTGACATTGCATTTGAGATACTAATGTGTCAATATTCTGGTTCGATGGAAATAGTTGCAATTCTCAGGGAGTTCTCAAGGTGCTCATCAGATATTTTGGTTCTAATTTTACGTTTAATATGCTTCAGTCTCGAAGATAATTGCTTGCAAATATAAGTGCTGCCAAAAAGAGATGACATAAATAAGGTGTGATTATGAAGTGAGGGATGTCTGTCTCTGGGAAGATAGGAGCAATAAAAGTCTAGTAAAGAGACATGATCAAAAATATTGTTCACTTGAACGTCAGGTTGTAGGTCTACGAATTCTATTTGAAAATCTATGTCAAGAGAAAATGCAATCACAAATGCACCGAAATATTGCTTATCTTCCTGGAAATCATGAAATTTGTTTGCAGATTCTTATATCAAATCAAAAAGCAAGGCTGTATATTTTTTGCTATTCACAGGACTATGTTTAGCCAATGTGTCGAAATGCATAAATTGTTTGCCTTACTTTGAGCTTGCCATAATCTCAGTTGCATTTGGAAGGCTTTATGGTCGGAAATATTGTATTGATAAGTTGGTTTTCGCAACAAGATGCATGTTTAGCTCATTTAAATGAACAGTTAAATCCACTAAAAATGCTAATTCTGTAAGCCGGTTTTCATGGTCAAGGTCTGGCACCAATTTGGCTTTTGATACCATAAATGACTTGAAAACATGTTGCAAATCCTAAAAACTTTTCAACATTTGGCCTAGACTTATCCATCTTCCAAAAACCAAGTGATGTCGTCAGAGTCACATCGATGCTTTCAAGGAATTCCTGCAATTGGTGATGACACAATTCCTTGGCCTTTATGAAATTCACAGTCTTGATGACCATCTGCATGACGTCCCCCATTTGTAAAGCTTTGTGCACAAGTTTTCTTGATGTACGACGCGACGATACTTCATCAAATGTGAGTTTGGGTCAATAATTGCATCCTCTTGTATTAATCATGCAAATTCCTCTCTTTTACCTACCAGGGCACCGTCAGTAGATATACCAGTTATGTTGATGATGAACACAGAAAATCTCTTTAACATATATTTTACAGTCTTGCATAAGTCTCTTAACCTAGTTGTGTCTTTCAGTGGCACTACAGAAGCCATTTCTTCAATGACATGTTTATCGTCAGAGCTTCTAATAAAAACGGCAAGTTGACTCATATTTGTAGCATCAGTGCTGTCATTCATCACCAAAGCCTAACATTTTAAATTAGCAACTTTACTCTCTAAACTTCTTTGGATAGATTTTTCTTTCTTCAATGCTCCTGGCTATAGTCTAAGGAGACAGACTGATTTTAGAAATACGCCCCCTTTTTTCAGGGTAAATTATACAAAATTTAAATTTTGTAAAAAAATTTTTGTTGAGAAGACAGACTTTTTTTTTCAGTTCTGCTATTTTGTTCTCAACTACACAGTCCTTCACTGAAGCTGGCAGCCTATTTTCGCATGAAATTATAGTCTTTAAAAATGTGCACAAATTCTCTATAAGTTAATTTTACTATTTGCCTCAACAAAAAACTAGTCATTTGTCCACTTTTCATGAACTAATCTTCCTTCAACCATAATTTTTTTTTGGGGGGGGGAGGTTCTGTTTTCTTTTGAGAAGTTGTAGAAGCCATGCTGGGATTAAAAAATAATAATAATAGTAGATAAGGGACTATATTTATTTTCATTATAAAAATTAATTGACAGGAAAACAGAAAGTAGGGTTTGGGCCCTTTTGTGTCTTGGCTGCCGATGCAAGGTGAAGTGGAGGCCGATTGTAAAGTGCAGAGGGTGATGTGTGAGGCACTTCTGAGGTGTGGAAGAACCTTTAATAATCAAATAAGAATGCTCATCTGCCTTCTAAATAACATTAAAGGCCGAATATTGCAACGGTAGATTGAAATATTGTTGATAATCACTGCCTTGCTGAGTCATTGCAAGCACCTGTAACATCTGATGGTGTCAATTCAACTGTCTGCATTTGGAAGACAGCACAGTGGAGGTTGCACAGCACCACAAAACTGAAGGCATGTGTGAGCCCGAATCGTGAGAGAGTGCACATTCCTTTATTTTATGTGACATTGTGACTTGACATTGTCATCTACAAAGTTCATGCTCAACAACTGTGCAATTGAGTTCCATCAAGAAAAAAATCACAAAAATTTCCATAATGTTTGAAGTAAGTTTAGGAGTTTGGCCCCATCCATACCAGGCTGAGGTGCATGTTGCCTGTAGGCCGAAGGTTGGACAAATTTGACTTAGATCCTACCCACGGTTGTCTGGGTAACATGGAAACAGGAGCCAGCCAACTTGCTAGAGTTTTATTTCCTGAAAACAGCAGTATGGGATGGTTCTAGCCATAGAGTGCTAGACCCAGGGAGCCCGTTTGTGTACATTGCTGCTCAAGTGCACATTCAGTGATGTCAAGTTGGCAGCATGAAATCTGCCACGTGGGAGTATTTACACTACGGAAATTGGCAAATCAGTGCCCTCTTTGCCCAAACCACTTTCCCCTCAGACCAGCAGTTCTCTGGCATTTTGACTCTCCTCCGGAAAGAGGAAACATTTTGGCGTTCTTCCTTTTCTCAAGGTAAGCCCAACAAACATTCATCTAAGTGGGTGAACTTTAAAGTCTAAAACTTCTTTAAAATATTGGTTTATGAAATCAGATGGAGCAGATTTCAAATATCTGCAGAAAGGTGAGAAGGGCCTGGCATCTGCTTCCATTCCTGCCTACTCCCATTGAGTTCAAGTATAATCAATAACAACAGAATTTCAGGGCCTCACGACATCTGTGAGATCCTTCTATTTGTATTAGAGCTCCCTGAGATGCTCAAGGCTGGTCTGTTTAGGACAACTCCAGACCAGAGGATCAGAATTTAACTATGTTCTCGATCACCCTTATGGGATCCCAGAATCCCAAAGTGTCTCTAGGTTCCAGGAGTTTAGGACACATGCTAAATGGCATGGCATTTTCATGATGTCATTTGTTAAAGTAAAAGAAGGCACACACTTTTAACTGCCCAACTAAAAACTGTGCAAGGCAAAAATCATGCATTAGTCCAGTTGACAATGTGGCAATAACTTAATTTTATTCCATTCCTCTGCCCATTTGTTTACCCTACAACATTTTCCACCTTATTTGTTTATTTTTTGGCTCTGTTTAACCCTCCCATGAGTGATTTTGTGTGTCTTTGGTTACATTCCAAATTAAAACAACAAAAAATTATTGTTTAAAAAGCAAACACCAATTCCCTCTTTGTTCTTCGATCTCCATTCATCTTTAAAATCCATTCTCCATGTATAGATAACACTTTAAATTTTAGACTTCTTAGTGTTTATCCACTTTTCATTTAATGAAATGTTTCTCTGTTAAATTTCAATAGATTATTAAAAACCATTCAACAGCTAAGAGAAAATTATGCATTGTTGTCTAGCTGTCATACCTCAATAAATAGATCTGCAAGCCAATTTATATTTTACATAAGACAATAAATTAACTCCCAGAGTATTAACTAAGTGCATATTTGCGTAGCTTAATTTAGAAGCATTCTTCCTATGCTAATTGTCCTTTCTTGTGAAACAGAACCTCATGAACTTAGAATACTCTTGGCAAATAATCAGAGTAAAATTGGGAGTTGCCATTGTTTATTATTTCCTTTGTTTTCAGGAAGCAAGCTGAGGAGGGAAAAAACCCAAAACCAAGAATTCAATTTTTTTTTTTAAAGGATGGGCTACTCTAGTTAGCACGGAGAGATAGAGATGAAACTTCTACAACTCCTTGTATAAATTTGTGTCTGAGAGTAATCCTCACTTTTTCCCCTCTGGAACACAGAAGGGAAATGGTCTTTAGCTGACATAAACAACACAGCCTTTAGTTTACAGGGAATTGTTTTGAACTATTCATTATCTCAGCGTGTCTAGTCTATTTCCTAAAAGACACGTTGGTGTGTGCCATTGGTGACCACCCCTAGCACTCCTTGAGAGTATTAAAATACACACACACTCACTCAGAGGTGTAGAAAGGGGCACAGAGTTAAGGTAGAGGCCAACTTGATTCTAATTAACTAAACATTTACTTAGTGCCAGAAACTATTCTAAGGGGTGCGCTACAAGGATAAATAATATATCTTTCCTGCCCTCAAGGAGCTTAGCACCAAGGAGGACTTTATCCTGCAGGTACAGGAGTTGAGGGATCAAACTTACATTTTGGAAAAAGCACAGAGGAGGGTAGATTGGTGAAAGGGGAGAGGAGTTAAGACCAACTAAGTGGGACATCAGAAAAGGACAAGGAGTGTCAACAGCAACTGAAACCCCCATTCCGAATGCTCTCATAGAGCATCTTTGAAAACTTTTAAAACATCACAAAGCAAAAAAACTGTTTCATTTTGGAATTTATAACATGAGACAGCTCTCATTTTTTTTAATGCCCCCCAAATGTTGCACCAGTTTTACGGCTTTGTCTAAATGCAGTGTTTTTCTTTATAGCTAGTTCTTGTGGTTTCTATGCCAAACACTAGGAAATGAATAAAATCAGGCCAACAAGAAGGATCTCTAAAGCAGATGTGAGAAACGCCAGCTAAGGAACCGGGTGAATAGTATTTACCAATTACTGTTCTTCATTTTCTGGTAAGACTTGCAGCAAAGCAACTGGCTAAATAACTTTTCTTCCTTGTCGTTTCAACAGTAACGTGATGAAAGTGAGAGGAATTTTGTCAGAAAAAGATTCTGGTCGTTCTCCCCACGGGGTGGGGTTTGCCTGAGAGTCCCAGGCCTACATTGAAAACCTGTCGATTACTTGCTGCTTCTTACTCGACCACTGTTCGTAGAGATTAACTGAAAAGGTGCTGGAGGAAGGAATTTCTGATTTTTAAAAGCTGGATAGTTTGGGGCCAAACTCAGCACAGGGCACTCAGGAAGAAAAACGTTCAGACACAACCAAAGTCCCACCAGACTCGGATGTGACACCTCCTCTCCACCTTCAGGCTGGGGGTGCAGACTGGAGTCGTTTAATTTGAAGGCAGCCAGAAAGAAGACAGGAGATAGTGAGGGGAAAAGAAAACAGACTGTGAATTTTAGACAAGAGGAAGGACCTTCACTTCCTCCTTTAATTTAACGAGCCCAGGTGAAAGACAACTAGAGTCAAGTGCAAGTGTTTTCTGAGATGGTAGAATAACCAGAACTCTCACAGAATTGACACCGGCACAAGGAGGTATGGCCAAGAATGTCCATAGCAGCACTATTTATAGTAGCAAAAAATTAGAACCAACTCAAATGTCCATCAGTGGTAGGATGGACGGATAATAGAATCAAGTAATGGAATACTAGGTAGCAATGAGAAAGACTGAACCACGATTAAGCACATCAACATAGGTGAATCTCACAGCTGAATAGCTAAAGTATGTTTTTACAGAATACATACAGAAGAATTTCTTTTACATAACATAAAACCTAGACAATAATAAACTTAAACATGGAAAGTCAAATATTGTTTATGGGTCTGTATATCTGCAGGGAAACTATTAATAATGAAAAAAGGAAGGGGGAAATAAAAACAAAACTCAGGACAGGGTTTTACTTCGAGGAGCAACAGGGAAGGCTTGGGGGTTGGGCAGGTCATGCAACTAGCAGTACTGTATTTCTTAAACTGCCTGGGAAACAAAAAGGTGTTCATGTATCACTGTTTTATATCGAATTATAAATATTATTTGCCATGCCCTTTATCAAGAAAAGGAAAACCCTCAGATGCTGCCAAACTCTCAAAAATAAACCTTTAAGAAATTTCACATGTTTTCTGCTGTGCTTTGCTCCATGTCTAAAAACAGCAAGCCGGGGAAGACACGGAGAAGCAACTGAACTTAAACAAAGGCAAAGTGGGAAGTCTTCTCCGGGAAGCAGCTCCAAGCAGAGCGGGTGCCAGAATGGAAACCTTGGGACTCTGGTTGCCACATCAAAAATAAATAGTAGGAGCAAAAATAAATACCCCGTCTCTGTGCTGGACAGCAGAAGGGCGGTGAGTTGCCAAATATTTGGGTTGTTTTTGTTTGGATAGTTTGTTTTCTCTACGGCCTAAATCTAAACTCTTGTATTTCCCATCTTCCCTGTTTCCATGTGAGAAGCACAGTATAAATAAAAGGAAAGCTGGATGCTCTTTATTGTCAACAAGGATGTTTTAGATCATTGTTAAACTAGAAGGGACTTGATGCTCTAAAAACATCTCCACAGTCAGTTTGGCCATTTTTATTTCCTATTATTAGGCTGCCACGTAGCAAAATGTTGTACAACTCCTCAGCCACACCACTAACTCTGGACAAGACGTTTCTTTGCTACAGTGACGTTAAAGCAGAATACAACTGCAGTGGCGCCCAGGTCATCATCTGAAACATGGACTCTATAAAGCCTCTATAAATGGAGGGAGAGCTCCTTGTCTGGGGAAAATAGATTATATCTGGGAGAGCTCCCTAATGACGATAGAAACTAACATTTGTCAAATGCTTACTAGGTCCCAGGTAAAGCATCAAGTAATTTATTAATTTATAAGTATTATCTCAAACCATCCTAATAAGGACTCCTTCTGTAAGAGTGGTAGGTGATGACAATATCCCCACGTCACAGGCGAGGAAGCTCTTGGAGCAGTTAAGGTGCCCACGGTCACACAGCTAGTGGGTGGCAGGGAACCTAATCTAGTATCATTCTCTTAACCAATTCTCCTAATCCCTACAGAGTTGATTGAACATGGTGATAAAAGTAGTTAGAATTGCCAAGGTAAGAAACTAGGGACAAAATTCAGGTCCACTTGACAGCTGAGCTCAGAATGTCCCAGTCTAGGATTCCGAAAAAGATGATCTGTCATTTGGATTGGGAAGAGATATAAATTATTTTTAATGATTCAAGTAGTCTATTGCATGAATTCTTAATCTGTTTTTATACTATGGACCCCTATGACTGGTGGGTCACAGGGCAACTTATAATAATGTTTTTAAATACATGATAAGCATGAGCACACAATACACACATATATCACAGATTACAAATGAAGCTATTCCATCGAAATCATCAAAATAACCAAAAAAATTGTAATTGTATATATCTCTATATTAGCATTTCAGTAAGAGCAATTGATCAATTTGATAATTACTATAATTTTAAAGTAGTCATGAGCATAAAGGTTGTTTTAAGGTATCTCTGACAGCACATGTGATGTACTATGAAAATATCTCTGCTTTTTATTAGAGACAAAGTCGGGGTGCTGCTAATGCCACTATGATTTGTTGCCTGCTTTCATAATGGAAGGAAATGCTAAAATTCAGGATTCATAATGAAAGGAAATGCTATTTCAGTTAGAAGTCGATGAAAATAAAGATGCACTTTTTCCCTTTCCGTCTTCACTGACCTCCTTAAATCCTAACTATAGACCCTTACCCCAGGTTAAGAATCATTATTAAATAACCTAATGATAACCTAATGGAAATGCTAATTCACTTATGATAAGGCTTCACTGTCTAAAACACTGCACTTTTTTTCGCTTTGACTTGGAATTGCATCAATCCATTTATCATACTTGATCAGTAAATAATATCTAGGAGAGATCCACTGTGGCTGGTGGACCACTTCTTTGCTGCAAACCGCTGCTGTGGATGATGTTTAAAGCAGACCTTGTGTGACACAGTTGCTTCTTTGTTATCTAAGAGCACTGCCAACCCTGAGCCATATAATGTCAGCACAGCACAAAACTCTGCTGCAGAAAGAAAGCCAAAGCTTTGAATAAATAAAAGAGTTTTTCCGCAAGTCTAAATTACCAATAGTCTATCAGTGATTTGAAAGAACAAAGGCCGCTTATAACCCTACACCGCATGGTAGGGACTGAAGTCTAAAATTTAGCTTTAGAATTTAGCTGAGGATTTGAGAGAACGAGTGTTATCCCAGCAGATACTACTGACCTTAAGACATATTTCTAAATGTGTTGCTTCAGATCAATGGCTGATTTGTTAGGAGTGAAACTAAGTTCTCACTTTTCTGGTTCACCTATAAGTAAGTGTAATACAGCGGGTTGCAAAGTCACCCTAAAGTCACCCTACATGGAGAAATGTAGCTAATTGCATCTTTACTTATAAAATATTCATTACAAATTTTATAAAGAGGTGGTCAACCTCTTTGAGGTAGAGAATATTTTGTAAATATTTTGTATGGTGACTTTATCAGCAATCTTTGGGACACCCTGCACTAAGTGTTAAATAAGTAAGTAAAGAACGAATTAGAGAACTATTTAGGGAGCAGGATGGATGTTTTTCCAGACATAAGCCACACAGGGTTTCCTGCAAGATGGAAGCCATGTCAGTAAGAAAAGAGGGATAAAAGACATCATAGTCAGGGCTGCATATTAGAATCCTCTAAGAAGCTGAAATAGCTAGGGACAGGCTCTACCCCAGATCGTAAAAATAACATCTGAAGTGCAGGCCTGGGAAGCTATTATCTGCAGGAGTTGAGCCACAATGGTTTAGGGAAAAGTAAAAGATTAATGATGGTTCAATATTCTTTGCCATTCTTCCTGCCGAGAGGAGCGTGGCCTTTGTCTGTGATTTGCTTTAACCAAGAGAGTGCAATGGACATTATATTCTGGGACTTGAGCAAAGGCCTTAAAAGGATTGGCAATTTTTGCTTCTCTACTTGGGAGATTAGCCACTATGTTATGAAGAAGTCCAGGCCGGGACACTGCATGACTAAAGGCCGTATGGAGGGAGCATTAGGGGGAGAGGAGATCATCTTGGATGTCCCAGCTTTAGCCAAGCTCCCAGCTGAATGCACCTGCATGTGTGACCTCAGCCTACCCCATATGAATCAGAACTGCCCAGCTGAGCCCATTCACTCCACATACTTGTAAGAAATAATAACTTGCCATTTTAAGCCACTATGTGTTTGTAGTGGTATGTTATTCCACAATAAATAACTGAGAAGGGGAAATATTTACTGACAGTTCTCTATTCTTTTTCCTCAAAGATCTGTCATTATTGTCTTGGAATCTCAATATGAATTGAAAACCAAGACCTGCTCCATCTTTTTAACGAAGATATAATACATAATTACACTGAGAGCTTAGGCAACATCGTACGTCATGAAAATTTAGACCAAATTCCCGTGTGGTCTTAGGCAATGCCTCATCTCCATCCAACTACCAAATCCCTGAGAGCTAGCAAGGACATTACATGGGTGGCCTTTGTGGTAAACACAGAAATGCACCATCAGAGCCTTCTTCAAGGATGGACGTGCAGCCCAGCCGCAGGAAGTGTGGTCAACAGACGGCCTCCAGCTGTCCGTTACTCCAGGGTCAGCCTCCCCTGCATAGAGCTGCCTCTCCCAAGATGATGCCCCTCCTGGGGAAGCCCACACTTGGTGACTGAGCGAGGTATACAAGGGCCTGGCTATTTTGGCCCAGTGCAGGAGACTTGGATGGACAATAGCCACCCCAGAGCTCCCCGCCAGGTTCATCTGGCCTGTATCTCAGTTTTATTTCTCCCTTGGTCCAATCCGGCTCCCTCCCTCTTTCTTTCACAGGAGTTGGTCCCTAATCAGCAACTTGCACCCAAAACTTTGCCTCAATGCCTGTTTTTGGAAAATCCAACCTGCGACTCCATGAAGCTCTACGATGGGGAGGTGGGAGTATGGTTTGAGTGCTGTGTTCTGGTTTTCTGCCCATAGTCTACTTCCCAGAAATGGACAGAAGAACTTAGTTCAGGACTGGAGGATGGAAACAAAGAATCCACAGATCAGGAAATCCCTCTTTGTAGAAGGTGACTCAGCTAGAGAAGAGATGATTTGAGAGAAGATTCTGTTTATCTGTAACAAAGTCAAAACATTTCCCCAGGGAATTACGTATTTATTACATTTGGGTGTTACTGTTTTAACCCTATGTAACAGTTGCATTCTTCCATTTAATATTTTTTTTAGAAAAACTTCTGATTCCCTCTCAACTAGTCAAATGCAAAAGTCATGTTTACTGATCTTTCTTTCCCTGAATCATGTCAATGTCAAGGCTGGGGACCTTTCTGGAACTGTTAGTTCCTTCTGAAATAGTTCATAATACTCCCTCTGCTGTTTAAAATTTTAAAAAATAAAATGAAGGGGGGAGTTGCTTGTGGGAAAGGCAGGTGGCTAGGTCTCCACATTCCCTCTATGGGTTATCCACGGAAATGTTCAAATCTGAGTCTGCCCATCCCTTCCACTCAAGGCTGTGGCCATTCCTCCCTCTATTCTTCAGTTGTGTGTAGTCAAAGAAACAAACTAAAGTTGGGTCAGTTTGAGGAAGCTGTGGTTGTTACTGCTTTCTGTCTGCCCACCGTGCTTCCTCTGTCCTCCTCCTCCTCGTAAGCTCTCCTGGGCCCTATGCAGTCTGGGTGCGCTGTCTGCCACCACCATGCCTCCCACTGGCAACCAAAGACTCTGGCAACCAGAGCAGCCCATCTCTCCCTACCCCACTCAGGTACCTAAAAATGCTACGGTGCAGTGGAAAGATCAAGATTAGGAGTGTCAAACCTGAGAGGCCACTACTATGTGAAGCCTAAACACGTTTCTTGGGGGAAGCTTCTGTTTCCTCATCTATGAATTAGTAAAAACCATGACATAGTTCACAGGGAAGCTATTAGGATTCCATAAAATTGTGGATTAAAATCTGTGTGGCAGACACTGGCCTGAGGGCTCCTGAGTGCTGAGTAACCAGAAACCACCCTCAGCGATTCCTTTGACTTCCCACCATCCCATGAAGTAATTGTTCTCCCTTGGTTTCCAGAACCAGTAACCAGTCCGCAGCTAGTAAGTGACAAAACTGGAAATTCAAACCAGGTTTGTCTACCTCCATCTTTCTCTCATGACCCCGAAAAGCTTCCAGTTGGTGATGAATTTCCAGAACAGTCAGGCTTTGAAGGTGGTGAGCTCCTGCCCTTTGGTTTCTCCAGATCTAACCTCTAGCTGAGAGTGCAGTTCCTGTTGGAAACCAGGACATTTTGGGAGACACCAAAAGGGGATGGTGGCAGCCACAGGCCTGGGGGTTCAGAGAGTAGGTATAAGTCTGGGTGCAGGGATGGTCCTTTAGGGGGCTGAGTGTGCTCACTGTGGCCAATGAGGACCATTCCAGGGACACCAACATGGGGTCTCTGTGTGATTCTTGGCTTCCAGGTTGGTGTAGACACCCAGTCAGCACCTTCTCTTGAACAGGGAAGTGATCCTCACAGCTTGGACATCCCAAAGCTTATTCCCCCGACCTCTATTTCAGAAGCTCTGAATCAAGCATCGAGAAGGTAATCTTATCAACAAGATGGAGAACCTTCTTCCTGGCATGACTATTGGTTGGGTTTCCTCACCCTGAATTCATCTTGCAGCTGCCATTTTTAACTTCTCAAAGAACAGCTTTAAAAGTGCTTAAAAACTTTTCACAGCACACATCTGAGGTGGCGTGGAAGAAAAAAAGCAAACCAAAAAACCCACGACAACCCTTTGATGGCACTCCACAGTTAAACAATAGACCATCCCTCCTTGCTTACCATCAAGGCTCCAGGATAGATTGCTCCCTCTCTGCTTCCCTCTCCCAGCTCTCCTCTGAGCTCCAGACTGTGAGCCACAGTGTCCCCCTGCCCCAGGCCCTGCACCAAGTATCTGTAGCTCTGGCCCCTTGTTCTCTCTGTCTGTGCGGGCCAATGTCAGCATGTGTTCCTTTATTAATATCAGAAGTTCCCAGACTTTTTATTATGATAAGGGGTGTGTTCGTCATCTGTGGCTAATGTATCTTGATCTGTGAGCCTGCACCTTGGTTCTGCTCTGTAAACTATCTTTCTCTTCCTCAGTAAACTTTGTTTCATGTTAAAAAAAAAAAAAAATCCCTAGAAAAGCCTTAACTTTTCTTAACATTGGCTATTCCTGGCCAATTAAGCTGTACATTATTTTCAAAGGTCTTTTTTAAAAAAACCTGAACTAACTAAATAAGTAAATATTAAAATCCTGATAGTTTCTCTGTCTAGAGGAGTGCTGAGATTCCATCATTCCAGTGGTAGCTGCGCTTGTGAAGTAGAAAAACAGACTCTGGGATGGAAGCCAGGTGGGATTTGGAGTCTGATATCAGTTCAGGCATGAAATGTTGGTAGGAGACCTTGGGGAAGTCACTTAACCTCTGGGCTTCCATTTCCCTCGCCTGGAAAATGATATCTAAAATTCCAGTTCTAAAATGTTACCTAGCTGAGATAATCCATCCTGTAATTATTACCTAAACTTGAATCAAGATTGATATTGGAAACATGGAATAAAACTAACAATAGCTCAAGCTGCAATCAGGAAAATTAGACTTGTTGGAGATAGTGCAAAACTCACGATTGCAGGAGTTATACTTAAGGTTTGATAAGAAAGAAAATTGCTGGTGACGCAAAACTGTCTTTTAGTATTTACATGGAAAATAGTGTCAAATAAAAATATTTTCTGTAAAATAAGGATAGAATAAATTGACATGGTTTAATTGCTTTCTTTAGGACATTTAGCTTAATGAAACTTAGACTAGAAAAAAAAGTTCTTAAAGAAATTCATCTATGTGGCTATTATTCTGATTGAATTTTAAAATTTCAAAACTTTCTTGGAGCTGGCATGCTGATTCAATGATGGGAGATGTCCTGTATTTTGAAAGGGGTGACAGTATCAACACAGGTCATAAACAGCAACTTTGATGTTTGGCAAAAGGTTCAGAAAGACCCTAAAAGGAACAGTAGAGTAGCCTTGACAGTGATGGCTATGAGCCAAAGAGAAACAGAATTAGACCTCTGGGACCCAGAGACAGTTCTAGCAAGAGCTCAGAGTCATCACCAGTGCAATAGCCATGATTTTGGCTATTAAGAATTATACTTTATGGCTGGCACCTGTGGCTCAAAGGAGTAGGGCACCGGCCCCATATACCAGAAGTGGAGGGTTCAGCCCTGGCCAAAAAAAAAAGAATTACACTTTATTTGCAGTGTATTATATAGAGAGCGTTTCTCTCTCTCTCTTTTTACGTGTAAGTATAGAGAGAAGATGACATTTGCTGATGATTACTGTATCATTCTATATTGCCCCCCTGGGCATTAATGAAAAATCAACATTTTAGATTTTAGTTAGAAGACACCTGAGAGAGAATTCAGTTCAAACCTTGCATTTTACAGACAGATTCTGCATCTCCTACAAACTCACGATGTCTGCGGCCCCAGATTTCATAACAAAGCAGTGTCCAATTCCGAGAATGGTAATGGAAATACCAAAGACTCCCTATCTTCTAGGTTCGAACCAACCAGGGGAAATGAGAAGCCTTCATTCCTCATCTGATCTCTGAAGGCTGGTGGAGCTGTGTTTGGTTTCTCTGGGCGTTGCTTGCTGTGAGTACCCGGGGGAAGTGGCTCCCTCTCTCAGTATCCTGTTGTTCCCCTAGCAGAGCTGTCGTCTCTTTGTGTGAACATTTTAGGTAACCATCCAGAGACAAGTCTACTTTGGTTTTGATTCTTTAAATTAAGAGCTGTGGTGTTTGTCAGAGAGCGAGGTTTCGTTTTTGGCAGACACATACACATGCTTCTGTTTTGTGTGTCTCGCGCTGAAAAGCAAGTCCACAGCTAAGGCCCACTTTCTTCATTATCAGACGCTTGACATTTGGACAGTATTCCCAGATCCAAGCCTCACAGAGGATGTCTTTGTGTTCACACAGGAGCTCTTTTTCCTCCTGAGGCCTCTCATCTCCACGCACCACCCCTAACCTGTGCTAAGGCACTCGGAGAAGGTTGTTCGCCAACCTTCGGAAATCACCTACACAAATGCAGGCCCCTTGCTGGGTGGTAAAACACTCCCTATCACAAACACATGTGGGCCTCGCTTCTTTTGTTACCCATTTTTTGGCAGCCAGAGAAGCGCCATTTCATCTCTAAATGTGTTTTGCATTCACAAGAAGAGTCAGCGGGCTTAGTGTGATATTTGCCACCAGTTTCTGACTGGCAGCCAATTTCTCTTCTCACTGCTGTGGGATGTTATGCCTGGAAGTAGCAATCTGGCCTCCCAAGCTGGACGTTTGATGCAGAGAGCTGAGCGGGGCACGTGTGCAATGCCAGGCACTAGAGCATTTCCCAAGGCTGGTCTGCAGGATATAAAACAAAGGTGGTGGAAGCCGCCATCACAGAATCTTGAGGAGAGGATCCTGTGTGGCCCAGTGGGATTCTTGCCACAAAGCCGAGCAGTGGATGCAGGGATGTGACATGTGCATTGCTCCCTGGTACATTTGTATTTGCCTTTCATGGCCTGAATATGACCATTCCAACTTTGCCTTATGGGTTGACTTTGAATAAAATATTTTCCCAGACCTTGACTATTACTGTTTTTAATTCTAAATTAGACAAAGACTTGTTTTGTTTTTCTTTTCATTGTATATATTCTAGGTTAATAATGATAAATATTAAGATTGCAAAATTTACTCTGAGCCTAGCAGCTTACTTGAACTTCTGAATAGTCATACAAGGACATTATAGACTGGGTGGCTTAGACAATAGGAACTTACTCCTCTCAGTTCTAGAGGCTGAGAAGTCCAAGATCAAGGTGCTGATCAATTTGGTTTCCAGTGAGGGCCCACTTTCTGGCTTGCAGATGGCCACCCTCTCACTGTGTCCTTATGTGTCAGGGAGAGTGCAGATGACTGAGCTTCCTGGTGTCTCGTCTCATGAGGACACCAATACCAATCCCTTCAAGGCAAGGGTTACTCTTTGACCTCATTTAACCTTAATAGTCATGTGATAGGCCCTATGTCCCCGCATATAATCACATTAGGCATTGAGGGTAGGGTTGCAACCTATGTATTTGGAAGGAATAAAATTCAGTCCTTAGCAAGTAAGTATAATTGAAATTTTTAAAATGAATAAATGGGTTAAACAACATATTAAGGAGGGCAATAGAGGAAAGTGGAGGATTAGAAAATAGATCAGTTGAAATTATCAAACCTGAAGCATGGAGAGAAAAAAGAATGAAAATAAAACTATAAGGAATAAAATGAAAAAGTCTCATATTTATGCAAATAGTCTTTAAAAGAGAAGAAAGAGGGCCGGGCATGGTGGCTCACGCCTATAATCCCAGCACTCTGGGAGGCCTAGGCAGGTAGATTGCCTGAGCTCACAGGTTGGAGATCAGCCTGAGCAAGAGCAAGACCCCATCTCTAAAAATAGCCGAGCATTGTGGCGGGCTCCTGCAGTCCCAGCTACTTGGGAAGCTGAGGCAAGAGAATTGCTTGAGCCCAAGAGTTTGAGGTTACTGTGAGCTATGACTCTATAGCGCTCTACCCAGGGCAGCAAAGTGAGACTCTGTCTCAAAAAAAAAAAAAAAAGACAGACGAGAGAGAGTGGGACATAAACAGTGTTTGAAGAGATAATGATAGTGAATTTTCCAAATATGACCAAAGACATCAAGCTGTGTTTCAAAAAACTCAAGAAATCCAAGCAGGACATATTATATATAAAGGTCATACCTAAAAGTACAAATAATAAAATATTCAGAGAGCTGAAAAAAGAAAATCATCAAAGAAGTCAGTTGGAAAACAAAAATGATCACTTTCAAAGCAGGGGCAATGAAACTAATGGTTTCTCATAAATAATGCAAGATAATAGAGTAACATATGTGAAAAAAGAAAGTAAATGCTAAGCTAAAACTCTGTTTTGTGAATAATGTCCTTCACAATTAAAGGCAACATAAAACATTTTTAGGCAGAAAAAACAGAGAAATCATTGTCAGCTTAACCAAAATAAATATGAAAGGAGGCAGGGCATGGTGGCTCACACCTATAATCCTGGCACTCTGGGAGGCTGAGGTGGGTGGATTGCTTGAGGCCAGGAGTTCAAGAGCAGCCTGAGTAAGAGTGAGATCTACTAAAAGTAGAAAAACCAGCCAGGTGTTGTGGCCAGGAATCTATAATCTCAGCTACTCAGGAGGCTAAGGCAAGGAGATCACCTGAGCTCAAGTCTGAGGTTGCTGTGGGCTATGACACCATGGCCCTTTATCCAGGGCACAGAGTGAGATTCTGTCTCAAAAAATAGCAAATAAATAAACAAATAAATCAGTGAATCCTAAAGGAAAACTGGGCACAGTGGCACGTGGCTATGGTCCTAGACACTCTGGAAGCTATGGTGGGGGGATTTCTTGAGCCCAGGAGTCAAGACCAGCCCGGGTAACATAGTGAGACCACATCTCAAAAAAGAGAAAATTAAAAATTAAAAAAAATAATAAATAGGGCGGTGCCTGTGACCCAAAGGAGTAGGGCGCCAGCCCCATATGCCGGAGGTGGTGGGTTCGAACCCAGCCCTGGCCAAAAACCACCAAAAAGTAAAAATAAATACTAACAATATTTCTTTAGGCAAATAAAAATGACCCCAGTCAGAAGCATGGAAATGTATAAATGGCTGAAGAACAAATGAAAAGGGCAAATATGGGTAACTCTAAGGTACTCCTGGCTGTATAAACTGCCATACACGGGAGAGGTGGTCAGGGAGACTAAGTGCTCTAAAATGCTTGCATTGGGCTGGAAAGGGGGGAAATTCTACTTTATAGTAGGATTTTAAAAGTCTAGAATTTATATTGTACTTTCTAAGATGATAACTAAACAAAAGCGCAGAAGAACGTACTGAGCCTACAGATGAAAAATGAGATTCTATAAACCCTTGAGCAACCTACAAGAATGCAGTGAAGAAACGAACCGGATATACAGGTAAGTGGGAGAAATAGCAAACAGCCATTAAAACAGTAGGTTTAAACACAAATAAGCAATAACATGTAAATGAACTATTCCAATTAAAAAATAGTGTCAGGCCCTTAATAAACACAAATAAGAGACACATCTTAATATAAGGATACAGAAAAACTGAAAGTACAAAGTTGAAGAAATGTATCTTGTGTAAAATAAAGTTGGCATAGTTATACTACTGTCAACAAATTAGACTTTAAGGCAAGAAGCATTATTAAAGATTTAAAAAAGGACATTTCATAAAAATAAAAGATTTAACATTAAGAATGTATAACATTTCTATAGCTGTCTATATTTAACACAAAATAAAGTAAAAATAGATGTAAAAGGAAACACGGAAAAATCTTCAATTATAGTGAGAGATTTAACAGATCTCCCTTATTTTTTAATTTTTTTAATTTTTTAAATTTTTTATTTTTTTTGAGACGGAGCCTCAAGCTGTCCCCCTGGGTAGAGTGCCATGGCATCACAGCTCACAACAACCTCCAACTCCTGGGCTCAAGCGAGTCTCCTGCCTCAGCCTCCCAAGTAGCTGGGACTACAGGCGCCCGCCACAACGCCTGGCCATTTTTTGGTTGCAGCCATTATTGTTGTTTGGCGGGTCCGGGCTGGATTCAAACCCGCCACCTTAGGTGTATGTGGCTGGCGCCTTAGCCGCTTGAGCCACAGGCACCGAGCCAGATCTCCCTTATTAATTGATAGAGCAAGCAGGAAAAATTAGAGGAAAGAAAGGATATGAAGATTTAAACAATAAAATTGTTAAAATTGTCCGAACTGACATACAAAGAAACCATATTCATTACACATATACAAGGAACTCTTACCAAAAATAACCATTTTGGGGGGCAAAAATTTTTCAACAAATTCCAAATGACAGAAGTCTTTAAAAATGTGGTTTCTGGCAATAAAGCAGTAACAGAATATTTCCTTATGTTAGACATAAATACAAGAATAGAAGGCCCAAAATATTTGGAAATTAATTAATATACTTCTAACTAACTCATTGATCAAAGAAAAAAAATGCTCTGGAAATTATGAATACATTCTAACTAAATGATAATAAAAATATGACAAATTCAAGGCTGCACTTAAGGTTGGGCTTAATAAATTTACAATATTGATTGCCTGTGTTAGAAATTAAGGAAGGCCAAAAATTCATGTTCTATCTTGAGTTCATAAAAGAGGATAGTAAATGGCACTCAAGGAAAATACTAGCAGGAAGATAATAAAGATAAAAGCAAAATTTAATAAAATAGAAAGCCAAAATATGATAGAGATGATCAACAAAATTTGGATCTTTGAAAAAAATAAAAGAATTTTTTAAACTCAGGCAAGAGAGGCACAGATTACTAATAGCACCACAGATCTTGAGAGATATATTAAGGGATAGTAAGACAATGTTACAAAAGCAACATTATGTCAATGAATTTGAAATTTTAGATGAAGTAGACAAATACCTGATAAAAATTACAGTCTATGAAAAATGACACATGAGGAAATAGAAAAGGTGATTAATCCCTTATCTTTTACAGCAATTGAACCTGTAATTTAAAACCTTCCCATGGCAGGGACTTCAAGATAGCTGACTAGGACACCTGGCACTTGCCTCCCCCACAAAGTAGGACCAAAATAGTGAGTAGATAATTCACACCAAATAGAGCATCTGATAGAGAACACTGGTAATTCAGCAGGGAAGTGACAAGGAACCCGTGAGGCACATAAGGAGAGGGCAGAGCGTAGATCAGCATGGAGCCAGAAGAGTCTCCTCTTGGGGGGAAAAAGTATGCAAGGGATCCCAGTGGTCCACATTCTAATCATGGACTTCTGCCATCTCAGCCACAGGAGAGTCCCTCAGCTTTCATGGGCCCTGAGACCAGTAGAGGCAGCTGCCTGGAGTCTACATGACAGCACTGCTCCAGAGGATTTCACACTGGGTCCCACACACCCCTGAGACCCAAGAAGCTGTGGCACAATGTCATTTTGAGAGCTCAGCCCCCATTAGACTGCATCTTCCCTGGGAGCCAAAAGCCTCTGCCTGTCCACGATATCCAACCAGAGAACTGCAGCATTACAACGCTGGCAGGACCTAACAGCGTAGCCAGGTTCCCAGCGCTCTAGCCCATGTGTACCGTACACATGGATACATTCTCCAGGGAATGGAGAGGGGGGGAAGTGCAGTGGGTGCTGCCCCTGAGACAAAGGGAGCCAAAGTATGTATTCCCCAGAGCCTGAGAGGCACTTGCCTGGGGTCACTGCCATTAGCATCAACCCTGTGTCCCCTAGCAATAGAGCTGCTATATATTTGCATGTGCTTTCAGGGGGGTTAAGGGTTGACCTGCCTGGGTGCCATCCTGATGCCCAAGGACAGGCCTGGCCAGCCTGTAGATAGCTCAAGGGTTTATAGAATCTCATTTTTCATCTGTAAGTTCAGTACATTCTTTTGCTCTTTTGTGTGGTGATCATACTAGAAAGTACAATATAAATTCTAGACTTTTAAAATCCTACTATAAAGTAGAATTTTCCCCCTTTCCAGCCAAATGCAAAGCCTGTCACTGTGGCCTAAGTACTAGCTGAAGGCCTGAGGACTGATCTAGTCCACTCACCAAAACTAATGCTCACATGTACCACTGAGAGGTCTGAAGATAGGCCTGCCCACTTGCCATCACCACCAGTACCTGAATGCATTTTGTGGGAAACAGAGAAACAACCCCTTTGCCCACCACCACTGGTACCCACATGCACCATCAGAGGCCTAAGGATTGGCTTGCTTGATTACTGCTACCATTACTGGTGTACTAGTGTCCCATCTGGAGGCCTGACCCATCTTAGCTGGTGCTGTCCCAGCCAATGCCTGTATGCATGATTTGGGGGTCTAGGGATTGGCCAGTCCTGCTTGTTGCTGCCTGCATCTACACACCCCACCAAGAGACCTAAGGACAGTTCCGTCCCTCATAGTTCTACTTCTACTAGTGCCCCTGAGCAAGTAGGACTGCCCTGCCTGCCAAAGTCAGTGCCCACGTACACCTTCTAGGAGTCTGAGAATATGGAAACCCAGCCTGACAGTGTCCATAAACATTGTCTAGAGGCCTAAGGATTGATCTGTCCCACCTGCCACCACCAGCACTCTTCAACACCTCCTGGGGACCTGAGGATAGGTATGACCAGCCTGCCACCACCACCTCTGCGAGAACCCCCAATTGCATGTGCTACCTGAGAGCTTAGTGACTGGCCACCACTGCTAGTGCCTACATGTGCTACCTGGAGCACCAAAGGTTAGCCTGTCACTGATGTTGCCATCATCAAGACCATACACACTGCCCAGGAACCCAATGACCCACTTGCCAGCCTGGTCCATGAATGCCATTGCCAACACTCAAGCAAGCTGCCTGGAGACCCAAGGAGCAGCCCATCCAGACCCACTACCAACAGTCTTCATGTGTGCCACATAAAGTCCCAATGACTAGCACACCAGGCCTGCTGCCATAATCCCTGGTGCCAGAGGTCCAGCCTGTCTGGCAGTCCCATTCCCGGCAAAGCCTTCCCACAACCTCCACCAACAAATGCAGCCTAGCCACTAAGGAGCTCATAGATATCACTGATATTGATGATAGCCAAAGAAATCACACAAACTATACACTATGGTGCCTATTCGGAATCAAAACCAAAGCACCCTACCCAACCAACACTATAGATACATCTATAGGAAGAAGCCTTTCCCTATGAAAGCAAATCTAAAGATTGGAGGAAGCAACTATTACACCAGATGCACAGATACCAATGTAAAGACACAAAAATGATGAAAAAGCAAGGAAACAGGCTGGGTGCAGTGGCTTCCACCTGTACTCCTACCACTCTGGGAGGCCGAGGCAGATGGATTGCCTGAGCTCGTAAGTTCAAGATTTGCCTGAACCAGAGTAAGACCCCATCTCGAAACACAGCCAGGTGTTGCAGCGAGCACCTATAGTCCCTATAGTCCCGGACTTGGAAGGCTGAGGCAAGGGGGTCACTTGAGCCCCAGAGTTTGAGGTTGCTGTGAGTTATGACACTATAGCTCTCTACCAATGGTGACAAAATGAGACTGTCTTAAAAAAATAAATAAACAAAAGCAAGGAAACCTAACACATCCAACGGAATACCCAATTCTCCAGAAGTAGAATCCAATGAAAAACAAATCTATGAAATGCCTGAAAAGAAATTCAAAATAATGATATGAAAGCTTTTGATGAAATATGAGAAAATTCAGATAAACAATACAAAGAAAATAGAACAGTAATTCCTGATCTGAATGAGAAATTCAACACAGACAGATATAAAAAGGAACCAAACAAAAATCCTCTAACTAGGAAGTCAATAAATAAAACAAAATATACCATCAAGGACTTCAACAATAGACTACATCAAGCCCAAGAAAGAATTTCTGAACTTGAAGACACGACTTTGAAAATAACCAAGTCAAAAAAAAAAGGAGTAAAAAGAAGGAAGAAAGGCTATGTGATATATGGGACACCATAAATTAACTAAATATTCAAATTTGGGGGTTAACAGAAGGAAAAGAGAAGAGTAAAGGCATAGAAAATGTACTTAGCAAAATAGTGATTGAAAACTTCCCACATCTTGTAAGAGATATAGACATCCAGAAAAGGAAGCTCAAAAATCCTCAGATAAATTCAATCCTAAAAGGTCTTCTTTAAGACGCATGACTGTCAAATGTTCAAAAATTAAAGACAAAGAGAAAATTCTAAAAACAGCAAGAAAAAAGCATCAAGTTATATATAAGGGAACTGTGGCTTCCTCAGCAGAAATCATGTGGGCCATTAGAGAATGTGATGTAATATTCCAAGTGAGGAAAGAAAAAACCTGCCAGCCAAGCAAAGCTGTCCTTCAAAAACAAAGAAGAAATAAAGCCTTTCCCGGGCAAGAAAGATACAGACTGGCTGAATGGGTATGAAAACATGAGGCAACTGTATGCTACCTATGTCCCCTCACCTATAAAGACACACAGACAAAAGTAAAGAGATAAAAAAAGATATTCCACATGAATAGAAACCAGAAATGAGCAGGAGTCCCTTGATGTATATCAGATAAAACAAACTCCAAGTCAAAAACTGCCAAAAAGAGACAAAGAAGATCATTATTTAATAATAAAAGAATAATTTCAAAAAGAGGATATAACAGTTTTCAACATATTATATGCACCCAACACCAGAGCACCCAGATATATAAAGCAAATTTTATTACATCTAAAGGAAGAGATATATAATAATAATAAAACATAATGATAGCTGGGGATGTCCACATCCACAATGGAGGGCATCACACTGCCCAACTTCAAAATATACTACAAAGTGATACGACCCCAAAGAGCATGATATTGGTATAAAAACAGACACGCAGGGACTGTGTAACAGAATAGAAAACTCAGATATGAATCTGTGTGTTTACAATCAACTGATACTCAACAAAAGTGCCAAGAACATGCATTGAGGAAAGGCCACCTCTTCAATGCATGATGCCGGGAAAACTGAAAATCTATATGCAGAAGAATAAGACTAGTCTTCTATCTCTCACTATAAATAAAAATCAACTCAAAATGGATTAAGGCTTAAACTAAGACCCCACATGATAAAACTACTAGAGGAAAACGCAGGGGCAATGCTTTGGCACATTGATCTGGGGAAGGATGCTATGGCTAAGAGCCTAAAAGCACAGGCTACAATATAAAAAAAAAGACAAATGGGACTATATTAAACTAAAAAGCTTCTGCATGGCAAAGGAAACAATCAATAGAGTAAAGAGATAACCCACAGAATAGGAGGAAATATATTCAAACTATTCATTTGAAGGGACTAATATCCAGAACATGCAAGGAACTCAACAACTAAGCAGGAAACAAACAAAAACCCAAAATAATTCCATTAGAAAGCAGGAGAAGTACCTGAATCAACTTTTCTCAAAAGATGACACATAATGGCCAACAGGTATATGAAAAAAAAAAGTTCAACATCACGAATCACTAGGAAAATGCAAACCCAAACCACAATGAGATAATTATCTCACCCCGGTTTGAATGGCTATTGTCAAAAAGACCAAACATAATAGATACTGGTGATAACGCAGAGAAAAAGGCACTTTTATAGACTGTTTGTAGTAATGTGAATTAGGATAGCCATTATGGAAAACAGTATGGAGGTTTCTCAAAAACTGAAAATTGCACTAGCAGATGCTCCAGCCATCTCTCTACTGGGTATTTATCCAAAAGAAGGGAAATGGGTGTATCAAAGGGATACTGGTCCCCTCGTGTTTATTGCAGCACTAGTCACAATAGCTCTGACATGGAATAAACTTAAGTGTCCAGCAGTGTATGAATGGATAAAGAAAATGTAGTATACAAACATAATGGAATGTTATTTCACCAGAAAAAGAACAGAATTCTGTCATTTGCAGCAACATGTATAGAACTGGAGGTCATTCTGTTAAGTGAAGTAAGCCAGGCACAAAAACACATGTCACCTGCTGGAGCTAAAAAGTTGATCTCATGGAGCTGGGAATGTTGCTACCAGATGCAGGGAAGGGAAGGGGGTGAGAGGAAGAGAAGCTGATTAATGGGTACAAAGATACAGTGAGAAGCAGTAAGTTCCAGGGTTCAATAGCGCAGGAGGGTGACTATGTTAACCATAATATATCGTATATCTCAAAGTAACTAGAAGAGATTTGAAGTATTCCCAACACAGAGACACGATAAATGTGTTAGGTGGTAGACATCCCAACTATCTTGATTTGATCATCCACATTGCGAGCATGCGTCAAAATATCACACGTACCGTATACAGATATACCATTATTATGTAGTGATAAAAAAAATTTACAAAAAATCCCCTTCCTTCAAAGAAACCTCCAGACCTGGACGGCTTCATCAATGAATTCTCTGAACAAAGACACTATTTCAGCCAGTACTTCCAAGTCATTTCATGAGGCCAACATAATCCTGATTTCAAAACTTGTAAAAGATATTACAAGACTGGAACATTGCAGGAGTTAAGGTTTTGTCCTGGGGCTCCGTGTGTAATTTTAAGTGTGATCACAGATTTGCCAGAGATTATGGTGACCTTCCTCCTGTAACTTGTCCAGCTTCCCATTGTTCCTGAACTGACTGCAATTCTCTTGTCAGTGACGAGCCTGTTTGTGTCTGTTTGGGCTGAGTGTTTTCTACTTTATTGTCTCCTTATCTCTTGAACAAGGCCTAAGCTTTTGTCTTGTTTTACAGTAAGACCTGTTGACTTGACTATGAACTCCGACCTCTCTTCTCTGTGGATAGTAGGGCAGTCGTACGACTTTGCGTAAGGCTGGCCGTGGCTTATTGGCAGTCGGGCTTTATCTTAAACCCCGTTACCCACACCCTGCATGCCCCTGAGGATTTTCCTACCTGATGGAAGTCACCCACTTGCCTCACATAACCGGCCACTTCATTATCAGATTTAAAGATCTTCCAAACTTTTTTTTCCACCTTCTCGTATTCCTTGGCTCCTTTCCAGTCTATGGTCATCAGGGAACGTTCTGTCAGGGGGGCTGCCACGATGATGTCCAGTTGGCCATTGTAGATCAGCACCTGAAATGACATCAAGCCATCAGCAAAAGCAGGAGCAAGAAGGTAAAGCTAGTGGACAGCGAGCCAAAAGTCCCACGAGCTTCTCTGATACGGTGCTCCAAGTGGCCCGCCCCGCCGATCCGAGGGGCCTTTTGCCTCCAGTTAGCCGTACACACCAACAATCTGAAACAGACACGAGCCTGGCCCCACCATTGTGTTCTTCATAGTAATCGGCATAAGGGCCTCTTCTGATTGCAAAAATATTTGTGCTATATCACCCGGTGATACCTAGATAGGCTTTACTTAGATGTATGGTTATGTCAAGATGGAGGACCATGGTTACGGTTTGGTGGAAGTGGGGAGTATTACACCCTAGGATTTTCATGAAACCTGCATTTCTCTAACTTCAACTTCAGGCTCTGCAGAAGCTGGCAAGCTGGGTATTCTCTCAGGCATTGCTAATGCATATTGCTCCCCTCTCCTACATTGATCTCAGTGGTGACTGTAAGTTTTGGCAGGCAGCAAAGAGATGCAGGTGCCTCAAATGTGTTACTTATTGGAGGTAACTATTTCTGCCACGCCGCTTCCAAGATTTCCTTTTCTTTCACATGACAGTGGCTTGTCAACAGTGAGGAATGTCCTTTCTTCCTAGAATACAATTTATGTAAAAGTCAAACTGATGGTTATCATAGGAGAAACAAAGCGGAGGCAACTCTTCCCTCCCCAAACAATTTTCAATTTGCTTTGACAAAGAATCCAGCGCTGATAAAGTTGTGAAACGGCTGAGCAGAGTGTACAAGGGTTCTACTCTTCAGGAAAGCAGTGTTCAATTTCAATTCTTTGCCCAAAGACTTAGAAGTATTGAGGCTCTTTGTCCTAGGAATCCCATGGGTGGAATGCATTCTATGACCACAGACCTAAAGAAAAAAAATTATATAACATATGCATTGAGTAACATATTCATTGAACGCTCACAGACAACCTCACGGTCCTGTCCTTGGTGAGTAGTGAGATACACAGAGGGACAGGAATTCTGTGGGATCTGGCAAAGCCATTTAAAATGTTTGCTTGAACCATGTGGGAAATGCTTCTCATATCACGTTAAGCATGAACGCTGAAAGTCAAGTGTAAGCTATATCACAATTATGACTGTATAGCATAGGTATGAACATTCATATATATATATATATATATATACACACATGGAATGAAAAGCTTGAAAAAAATAACAGGGTTAATTTAGGTGGTAAAAATCTGAGTAATTTGCCCCATTTAAGAATTTTAATAAGAAGAACTTTCTCTTCTTAATGATATTTGTATTTAACTAACATGATACTAATTACCATGAAGTTTTGCCACTCCACCTCCAACAAAGAGGTTTTCCCCAACTCCGTGATACCTTTGATCATTTGGCGGCTCTGACTTGGCCCAAATGATTGAATCCTCAAATTGGATGTAAAACGTTGCACTGCATGTGTTTCTGTCTGCCTTCATGGTGCAGGCTTCTTGAAAGGCTTAAACATAATTAAAAAGCCCAGGACTTTTACACACTCCAAATCCTCAAGCAGCAGTGGGACAGGATTCAGGCTAAGATGAAAGAGCGCTGGGCCCCTGGCAGCAGGAACTCTGCTTCCTTTCATGTTCCTCTGCCACCATCACCACCCCCGTGCTCCTAACCAGCAATCTAAGGGAAAAAGAAAATCCTGATAGATTTAAAGCCTCTTTAAAAAATTCAGAAGAACTATAGCAATAAAATATTTGCATTGTTTGGACAAAAAAATTACCTCAAAGACCTTGAGTACGTATCGCCTATGCAAAACTTCTTACGGTGGTCTTAGCCAACAGTATGGAAACAATTATACATGATCGGTACCAGCCAACAAGGCTTAAACGCTTCATCCTAAGGAGACCTGATTGTAACTGATTAACAACATAGATATTCAAGCATAAAGTAACTCCTCTTGTAGAATGCAGCGGAAAGATGCCGATTCATCAGCAAATACACAGCGCATCTATTTATTTATTCTCTTCACGGTCCCTATATTCAGCTTGCATCTTCTCCCATAAGTGTCCCTTGAAGCTACCTTTATTAACTATCATCACTATCTTTTGAAATCAATGATAGTTTTTTGCATCCTTCAGAGACAATAGCAAAGTCCAGAAGGTAGAGTCTAAGCATGTTTATATGTACAGCATTACAGTACCAGTTTGTTGAACTGAATTGAAGTGAGGCGCATCCCTGAACTGCTTCCCTTGCGATTCCAGACTCACCCTACCTAAGAGCACCAACTCTCTGGATTAATCAGGAAGTGAAGAACTGAACTGTATAATCTTGCATATGTGATATGTAGAAGGCCTACTTTGGGGCGGGGGGCAAATGGAAATTCTTTTTTTGCAAAGCAAGGAAAACATTTTTAACTTCTAAAGGGCTCATAAGTCAAATGCAACAAAAATGGAATCCGATTAATGATCAAGTGAAGCGATTTTAGAGCTGACATTTAAGGCAGCCAGAATAAAAATATAAGAATTCCAGAGCTTTCATTTTTATCTAAATGTCATGTCATTTCACTCTCATGAGCCACTACAGAATATCCCAGTTGAGTTTCTCTAGGCCAGATGAGCGGGAAAGCCTCATCCCAAGATCTGTGACTGTGGAGGAGAAGCCAGGTGGGGTAGGGGTGTCCCTGGAGCCCAAGGGCACATGTTGGCTCCCCACATCCTCACAGAGAAGTTCCAGGGCAGGATCTTAGCCCCGCCAAGTCGGCCAGTCATGACCGAGGCATACACTCCCTGGCCCAGCTTGTTCCCTGGTAGGGTGACCAACTGTCTTAGTTTCCCCTGGACTGAGGGGTTTTCAGTGTTAAAGATGAGGCTCCCTTGTATGTTAAGCGACAAGGTCTAAAGACAGAGGGGAGGAGATGAGATGGGAGCGGCCGTTAGCTGCACTTTCCTTGTCAGTAGTGACTTGAACAGCACAGGGGTAAGGAAAGAGCTGGCTGCAGTCAGCTTCTGGTGATGTACCAGGCAGTGCCCTGAACACCTGTTTCCTTACTTTCATTTCTGGTCAGCTGTGAAGACTCAATTAAAGAGCAAAAAAGCGCTCAAGTTTAGAGACTCTTCTTTGGCTCCACAGAGCGCTGTTGGTTTAGTTCACTAAAATTGAAAGTCATGAGACCACGTGGAACAATGCCTAGCTTGTGAAAAAAAAAAAAGAGAGAGAGAACCTGTGAATCTACCTGTTTTTACTCTACAGTTCCCACGTTTTAAAAACTTACTTCAAACTTGGGAAAAGAATACATCAAAATACTGGCAATTAAGGCAGTTGAGGTATGGTAGATTTGTTCTATTTTCTAGTTTTTTGGTAGATGTGGTTGGAATGCTTTTGTAATGACAAAAAATAACAAAATGAACAATACTAACAGGCTGGACTCCTCATTTTGGCAAAAGATGGGGGGGGACAGAATTTTATAACAATTCAAATACTACCAGCTCTTAATTTTTCATGACAACTAGGTAAAAAACTTTCGTTCATAGATAATCTTTAAAAGTCCCATTCCAGAATTCAAGCATTTACAAGAGATGGTGTTAGGCGATTTAGATTACAAGCATCTTTTTTGTTTTTGTTGTTGTTAAAAGGCAGAGATGAGAAAAGCATTACTATTATTGTTATTTTTACTTTTCAAAATGCTTTCCTGTACATATGGCTTTATTCTTGTGCTGTTTCATGAGGTCAGGACAAGAGGAATGACCCTGTGACCACTTTACCATAAGGAAGCTGAGATGCTGTGAGGCACCAGAAGGAATCCTAGATCCTGGATTTGCACATGTCTACCTAAAACTTTTCCTAAAGAAAGGAGCTAAATTCCATCAAACCATCAAACATTTAACTCCCACACCTAAATCTTTAGTGCCACTAAAAACCTCTGGAAACTGAGCGTTGGTTGAGCAGGAGACATAGTTCATATCTCTAGTTCAGAAACGATCTTGATCTGTTTGTCCAAATCTGGTGACATCACTCAGTCACCTCCCACTTAGGCCCCATGGACAAGGATATGTGTGAGCATATTATTGACAGTTGATGACAGATGCCTCCCTTCTGCTGTAGGGGTAGCCTTGACAAATAGTTGAGGAGGACCATCAGCTCCTGGAGAACAGGAATGCTCTCTGTATTTGCTACCTCCCTAGGCCTTGCAGAGTGCCTGGCACCCCACAAAATCTATCGATGATTACTGGGTATGGATTTTGCTCTCTAAAGGTTTTGTTTGATGCTGTATAGTGATCATCTATTGTTTTTGAATATTTAGGTCCACTATCCCTTCTTCTGGCAACTTCAGGCCTTTGATGGATAAAGTGCTAGTGGGAGCTGTCAATCATGGTGTCCTCTCTACTCTGGGCAAAGGATGAGCAGGTGACCCAAGTTGGGGCACTCAGATGCTTTTTTCCTAGAATTTGAATTGTGGGCAGCAGGGAATGGGGTTCTCTGATGAATCTGCCCATTAGTTTTGCTATCTAGGTCTCCAGAATTTTCCCTGGTCTCCATCTTTCCTTACTCTAGTTCTTTAGTCTTTCCATGAATTTTTGATTTACCATGTTTTGTAATCAAATCCTTTCATGCTTCAAGTAGCCAGAATTTTTTCTGTTGCTAAAACCATTATATCCAAACTCAAATGCCATTGGACCAATGCCGTGCATGGAAACACGTTATAATTGAGAAACCCTAGACAGGTGGGTTAAGTTCCAAGAGCTGCAGCCTCCTTGTCTGGACATGAAGATAATAAGACTGACACTAAATTATACGGAGAACTAATGAGATCATAAACCCAAAGTTCCCAGCACAGTGCCTGACACAGAATAGATAAGGAGGAGGTCCTCTTCCTTCTCAAACAAATTGATAGTCTGATTATGTTTTGAATGAACCAATAATAAAGCACTTCTAAAATACACCTTTGGAATATAGGTGTCAAATGTTTGGATGTAAGTTTCACTCTTTTGGACCAAGGCTGACAGTAGGAGGAGATCCAGCCAGGATAAACTTGAACTCTGCATAGTGAAACTCTTGAAATAACATGCCCTTCGCTACTAATTTCACACACATTGGCCAGGGCATCTCAGTCTTTTCTTGAAAGTCAGAGCCATAAATTCATTAATTATTCTTTTAAAGGAACTTTTAATTTCAAAGAATGGAATTCAAGATCAGAAAGAATTTCCCCCCATACTTAAATGCCAGAAAGTATGGTAAAGAGTACGGATTTTTAAATAAATTTTTTTAATAACATGAGGACTCTCTTACTGTTACTTTGTTGCAGGAAGTGTGGGAGGAGGCAAGTGTCATTTTCCTCATTTTACACACACAGAGGCAGGTGTGCAGGGAGGTGAGCCAGTGTACCCATTGCTATAGGTGATGGAGATTCAAGTTCAGATCAGCACGAGTCCAAACTGTGTGTTTTCTGAACCCTCTTTCAGATTGCTTCATTGTCTAAGGTCACTACCCCTTGAAAGAACACACTGAACAGGAAGTTTATTCTCTATTTGTAATTCTACAAGCAAACCTAAAAGTAAACACAACTCTTTAGAATGAAGGATACATGTTTATAGTTAACAGTACAGGCTCTGTGACTGGGTTTGGGTCTCAGCTCTGCCACTGCCTAGTAGAATTATGTTAATTAAGTTCCTGGCCCATCCAGAGCTCAGTTTTTTTCATCTGCACAGTGCGTATGAGAAAAGCACATAGGACTAGGGAGAATTATATAACATAATGCATGTAAAGCTCTCAGCATCCCAGGCATGGAACAAATGTTCAGAAAATGTTAGCTGTTATCATTATCACCACATCTGAAGTAAGAACACATACATAATGGCTCAACAATTTCCAGATGAAATAGAATTGTGCCTTAGAGCTAGGTGCAGTGGTTCATGCCTATACTCCTAGGATTTTGGGAGGCTGGGGCAAGAGGATTGCTTAAGGCTAGGATTCCAAGACCAGCTTGAGCAGGAATGATATCCGGTCCCTCCAAAATACAAAAAAATTGGCTGGGGGTGGTAGTGTGCACCTGTAGTCCCAGCTATGTGGGACGCTGAGCCAGGAGAACCTCCAGGCCCCAGTAGTTTGAGGTTGTATGATGATAGCACTGCACTTTAGCCAGGGCCACATTGTGAGACCCTGTCTCAAAAAAGAAAAGAAATAAGGAATACTACAGTGGTAAGCAGGCATAGCAAAATAAATAAAATAGTTTTTTTAAAAAAAAAGAATTGTGCCTTAGGATGAAGAACTTAGAATTCTGTACCCAACTGCACTGGGTCAGCAGTTTAACAAAACAAATAGCAGAGGCTCAGAAAAGCAGTATGACATTTGCAGACAGAGTTATAAACTCCCGTCCTGGCTCAGCCCCTGAGGCTGTGCTCACTGAGTGACCTTTGATATATGGACAAGTCATCTACTTCCTTGGAACCTTAATTTTCTTTCCTATAAAGTGGAATATCAATATCCCAGAGTTGATGGGAAGGCCAAAGAAGATACGACATGTAAATATTTCCTATCACCTGAATAACAGGGTTTTGCCAATGTTTTTGTTACTTTTTATCAAGAATAAACTAAAAAATAAATTTCTCTACTGGAGTGCAGAGGTCTTAAATTAGCTGCCTGAGGTTTGCATTCAGCTTGCAGATATGTTTAGGCCACATAGTGTTGTTGTTGTTGTTCTTGTTGTTTCATTCAGATGCCAGTGTTATGGACTGAATATTTACATCTCCTCCCACCCCCTAAATTAATCTGTTGAAAAAGTAGCCTTCAATGTGATGGTATCAGGAGGTGATACCTGGAGGTCTTTGGGAGGTGATTAGGTCATAAGGGTGGACCCCTCAAGAATGTGATTAGTGCCCTAACAAAAGAGGCCTCCAAGAGCTCTCCATTGTTCTTTACACTGAGTGAGGATACTACAAGTCAGCAGTTTGCAACTCAGAAGAGGACCCTCACCAGAACCAATCATGCTGATGCCCTGATCTTACAGCCTCCAGAACTGTGAGACATAAACTTTTGTTGTTTTTAAACCACCTCGTCTATCATACTATGTTATAGTAGTCTGAACCAATACGTAGAGCCAGCCCCCATTTAAACACTGGGCGACCTAACCTTACTGGGCCTGTGTTTCCACCCAGCCACAGTGAGCCAACCTTGTGCAGCAGCTGTCCCCTTATGCACAGCCTTACCCCTGCCTTGGTGTCCTCACACACAGAGGTATGGCGCAGCTGTCACTTATTCAATGCTTAGGCTACTGTTTTCCGTGAAAGAAAAAAATATTTCTCTGTATCCACATCTCTCTCATGGGTAAAAACAAAAGATCAATAGGTCTCCATCCAAGTGGATTCATTTCTGTCATTTCCTTCCTGGACCTGCAGGCCGTTGTGTGTCACTTCCATCTAAAATGGAGGGGAAGTGGCCTTTTGTCTGAGATGGAGGAAGGTGTGCATGCTAGCTTCTATTCTAGTGGTCTGTTTGTTAATCGGCTCACATGAAATCTTTACTTCTTCAACAGACACGTATTTATGGAGAGCCCAGGGACTGTGCACCCCAGGAGCAGATATGAAAGATGTAACCTTTGTCCTCCTGATGCTTAAGATTTTTTTTTTTTAACTTTTCAAAATAGTGAACAATAGCAAGAGGAAAGGCAAGTTTATGCTTTCATTCTCTATATTTTCCTTAGAAGAGGGGCCAACCAAAGTCAGTTTCACTTAAACCTTTCTAAAAAGCCAGTCACTTGAACAATTCGAACTATAAACTATTCAGGATTTGGATGTACATAAATCATCAGTTTAGGCATGGATTTAACTCTCTCAGCAAGAAACCTCTCCCTAGGAAAGAGCTAATGAACAGACTCAGATGATAATTCATGCTTATTTTACATAGTACATGCCTCGGAGAGTAAATCACTTAAGGCAGATAGAAAATAACCAACTGTATTAGCCCAAAGATCCCTGCGGAAGACGATACTTGCAGACACCCAGAAAGATCCCACACCCTTTCAGAGTCTCACTTCAAATAAGTTAGAGAAGGTTCAATAAAGTGATCAAAGGAGAAAAAAAAACTCTGTGGTTTTCATACAGCTTCTACAATGTGCTTTGAAGGAATTTGGGGGCAGGTATATAAAAGTCCATGCTGGTATATGTTCACTGTCTCTAGTGTAAAAGAATAAGACTCAAAATAAATCCCATGAGGTCTACTTACTGATCTAAACTTTACCTGTCTTTTTGTCATAGCTGTTGCTAAAACACAAAACCCATGTGTTACTGATAGAAAACACAAAGCTTTTCTCTTTATCCCCCAGTCTCTCCTCTACTTATTAGGAAAATTACAGAAATGCTGCGGAAGGCGGCTTTGGGTCTCTCATTACAACAGGAAAGCGAATTGTGCTTTTGTGAGAAGGCTGGATTTTTGTTGTTGCATTTTTAGACGAAAGATTTATGCTTATATTTTGGCCCATTTACAATACATCATAATACTTTGCAGACAAAGTTATGCTCTTTTCCCAATGATCTAGTGACCTTAATCTCTAACATTTTGTGGTTTCCTGTTTGGGGAAATGATTGAACAGCAGCCTAAGCTATTCCAGGCGGCACAGCATCCCCAGTTGGACTCTATCTGTCTTCGTTTTGAATGTTCTCCTGTTCCCTAATTTAAAAAAAAAAAAAAATTTTTTTTTTTTTTAAACAAAACTTTCCCTACAGATGCTAAATCAATGAAACTCCTATAAAGCAGCCTTCCACACTTCCTCTCCTGGCTGCTTTACTTATCATTCTTCTATTACAGACTCCAATCTAGCCGGGAGTTCTTTCTGCCTGAAACAATTAGCATGACCCCCAACTGCCTTTCCCCTAAACAGAAGGGAATTTCACTAACATCCAGTCAACAAAAGATAATCCCCACGGGTTTCCCAAAAGCTCAGCTGCAAAAGAAAACTTTAATTCAGCTGAGGAGCATAAGGTTTAAAAAATATCTCTGACTCCAGGCAGAGTTGTTATCCTACTTTGGACAATGCTTTGGCCCCTGGTTTCCCATTGCCCATGCTTTTGGCCCTATTTCTTCCTGGTGATTCTGCAGAGACTTAGAGACTTAATACGTTGGAAGTCTTGAGTCCCCAGGGCCTGCTTGAAGAAGACTGGTAGAAAAATAATGCAACTGTTGAATGAAACAGCAGTCAACAACAAAGTTGTTCTTAAAAGGGGGCATATTTTGGTTCCAAGTTATAAAAACAGGGAAGTCAAGGAAAGAGGGAAAGTGAACTCCAGATAAACACCCCACCCCACCCCACGCCTGTGCCTGCCATTCTCCACTAGCTGGTCTTGCCATGATGAAGAAAGAAAAATCAGAATGGAACAAGAACTCTTGAATGTCTAGCAATTATACAAATAATGTCTTTTGGCTAAAAAAATTATTCCTGCTTTCTGGCAACTTAACTCTAAATAATTTAGCTATTTTTTGAGGGGAACAAGAAGCAAAGCCAACTTGAGAACAACCCAGAAAGCCATCACTCCAATCCAGAAATAAGAAGAAAAGTGAAGCTACCCAGCACAGTACACTTAAAAGGACTTTTAATAATGACCCAGAATAACATTATTCTCTAATTTGAATATAAAGGTGCTGAGGGGACACCCCTGGGGGGACTTGACTTTGATTCTTGTTTCAGGGTTCGCCATCACCTCTCAAGAATCTCCTCTGACCATCATCAATAACTACATTTTAATGTACTGAAAGTGTCTGTCTACTCTCCTGGGGCAATTTCTCCAGAAGAGGAATGTTGTCTCTGGTTGTTAGAAGGTCAACTTCAAGGTCACACCCAAGGGTCATCTCCAAAGACCGCAATGTGCTTGCCATGTTATTGCCCTACTAAGACCAGGGTCAAGGAGCCAATTTCTTTCTCTTCCCACATTATTAAATGCCTTTGACAAACATACTTTTGCACACAACCAATCAACAAGAAAACAGCCCTGCAGAACAAAGCAAAAGTACTTTAATTTACAGACAGTTAGGTTTATAGGATCAGCTTACACTGTTCAACACAGTGGCTAGTAAGCCCTTGAAATGTGGCTCATCCAAATGGAGATGTCCTATAAGTCTAAGACTCACATAGAAATTGGAAACAAAGAAAATAATGCAATACATCTCAGTAATTTTAGTGTTGATTGCAAGTTGATAAGATAACATATTTTATAGAGTTAAAGACAAGATAGTATTCAAATTAATTTTACCTGTTTCCTTTATACTTTTAAGACATCATCCAGAAAATTTAAAATTACACATGTGGCTTGCATTATATTTTTATAGGATAACACTAATATACCTTAGGTTTGCTATATCCCGAAAAACAAAACAAAACAAAACTGGTCCCTTTGTCAATAGCTTCCAAGTGACCAAAGTAACTCCCAAGGGCAACTACTTAGAGGAGCCGTCTGCAATGCATAAAGCTGCATGAAGGAGATTGGAAAATATGTCCATGGGGAGGAGAAGCAGATGCTTCTACAACATCTACCATTATGGGGGAGTAGGCAGGAGCTATGGGGTGAAAAAACCCATCAGGTGTCATTATCACCACTACTTAAGTTCAAAAAATGACAGCACTGCTAGAAATTGAATGAACACCAGTATTCTAATGGGGGAGGAAGGGAATAGAAAAGCCGTGGCCCTGGCCATTAATGTAGTTGTTGGAATAGAAATGAGCCTCCCCAGCTAAAGTTATGCCAAGTGCCAGCAGACAGCAGAGCGACCTTGTCAGAGGGGAAATGCTAAACAACTTACAAAAGGCATTGATCTAGTGACGCTCAGAAGGAATAGGGACAAGGAGAGCAAGGAGGCCCCGGAGTGTTCAGTGAGCAGAGCATTCAGCATGGTGTGGTCCACCTCCGATTCTACCTGGTTCAACAGCATCCCCTTCTCCCAGAGCAAACTTGCTTTCCACCTTGAGAAAATTCTAGTTCTCTCTGAATGAAGATTACTTTGCCTTTCTTTTAGAATAAGACAGTAAGTAGAAGGACAGTAAATAGCCTTCATCTGAAGAGCCAAGCAAGCCATTGGCAAGAATCTAATTCCCACCTGTTGTTACAATCCACACCCCCACCCTGTAGGCAGCAAAGGTATCAAAAGGTTATTGGAAGCTCGATCTCATCCAAGAAGGCAAGTGTCTGGTTGCACAGCTTACTTTTTTCTACCAAATTAAAAAAAAGTCTAACTGATGCTCTGTGCTCTTTATGTTCTTATCTACACAGGAAAACCTGGTATCACTCAGGTGCAAGACTCTCTGCCTCACGCTCTCAATGGCTCTATTCAGCAAAGCCAGCTCATTAGCTTGCAATTAGGCTTTTTTTAGTGTTTTTTCCTTCCAAAAACACAACTCTCCCCTGTTTGGAGAATAAAGCGTCCTTTTCGCTTGTCTTTTGAGAGAATGTCAAACAGTCTCAAAAGGATGGTGTGAATCACTGTAACAAATATGGGAACTGTCAGGAGGCTGAAGAAATAACCTGAATGTTCAGAGCGAAAACAACACAGGGAGGAAGGAGGAGGCTGGTGGAAGTTCCCCGGCTTTATTCAGATGTGTGTGACATGGAATCCTGTGTTGTTGTATCGATTATCATGCAGTGACAAGATTGAAGAGGGAAAAAAAGAAGAACAACACAAAGAATTGAAGAAGAAGGGGAGAAGGAGGAAGGAAGAGAAAGAAGAAGGAGGGAAGGAAAAAAAAAAAGAAAAGAAAGACTGTCTCTGTCAGGGAGTGGTTGGACAACTTCTACAAACCCAGTGTAGAGAGGGTCCCAGGAAGAGCCCTGCGGGGTGCACCTGGGGCTTTCTTAGGCAGTGGGAAGGATGGGGACGCTGCTTTCTCCTTTTGACTCATAGACCAGGGCTGACTGCCACCAAATTAAGTCATCTATTCTCACATAGGAAAAGAGGAAACTGCAGAGGAAAGAGTATTAGGTCTGGAGTCGGACCCTATGGCCAATAGACTCAAATGTTGATGACTGGACAAACAAAACATAGACAACGCACTGGCTTTGCATTCTGGCTCTATCCCACCTGATGTGTGACCCTTCAACACACAACCCAAATCAGATCCCCAGGAGCAATCTATACATTAAACATTAGTACAGCTTATTTTCTTTTTTTCAAATGAAAAATTAAAGTTCTACTATATCCTCCCATACCCTACCAGATGGCGGTGGGCACACACTGCTTTGGAGACTAATTCCCAGTGGTCCAGTCTCTTAAGACATTCATGTCATCTTTTTTGCATTTCCTCTTGTTATAATATGACACAGGAATAGCTACTACATTGTGGTGACATTTATTGCACAACGGATACTACTAATTGTATCCAGAAAGGAATTTACCCATTCTCTTTCCCGATATCTCTTTTCAAAGTAAAGTCAGCTGGTACAATTGCCTGTGTTTCATAGCAGTCGGGTATCATAGCAACTGGATTTAAAGATGCATTTCTTAACTTACTGGTTTCAGATCTCTGGAATCTGCATAGCAAATGGCATTGTCACTTACCATCTCTCTCCTCAAACCACCCTCACTCTGCTATCTCGGGGTGACTCCAGATTACATCCTACTTGTCCTGTAGCCACAAATCACAAATGTACCTTCTGATGTTTTCCGCATGAGGTCCTTTCAGACACCAACAAAATGATGATGGTGCTCACCAAGCAAATTGACTTAAAGCAAACCCCCTCGAGGGGCAGAATATATTCTGAAGTGGCAGAACAAGACAAGCAAAGAGGAAATAAAGACACAGGCTGGTTCTCGTGAGATCATTTCATCCGACACAGCTTAAAGAATGAACGAGAGAAGATGTTGAAAGCCTGAAAACTTCGGGTGAAATCAAGATCCATTTCACAATTTGTGGGTATCTCCTTTTTATTTATTTTTCTTGATCCATTGCAATGCTTACCAACAAAGCCAGAAAAGCCCAGAACTATGCCTCATAAAAAAAATTAATGCTATTCTTGCATTTGGATTATAATTGAAATAGGTAAAATGAATTTGCAAGGGACTCTGCTGTATTTTTCCACCATGATTTTATGGAAGTGTAGAGTATAACTAACAAATTAGCCTCATTTGAATGTTAAATTTTTCTTGGTATGCTAGACACTTATCTAGTCTAGTTTCCTGGCCACTCTTACCATCGACATCTTGCCATCAGAAGATGTTATTATGGAAAATGCCACAAGCAATTAGAATGACGGCTAAACATGAGTTAAGATTTACTAGAAATATTTACCTTTCAAACTTGTAAGGCACATCCATTATTCAGGAGCTATCCATTCCCAAATGAAGAGCTTGCGATAGGCTAGTCATAGTAAATAAAACGCTAATGACCTGGGTGCTAAGATTTCAGTCTGGTAGTGAAGCTGAGAAACATTAAGATCCTGAAGTCTGAAGATGCAATTAGGCAAAATTTAATGAGCTGTAGAATGATAAGTGACAGGGAAATGTAACTTTATATTTACAATTTCCTGACTAGCTGAACTTTAAAACTCAGCATATTAAGCCCTACCCAAAGGCGACCTAACCTTTAAAAGTACAGGCATGGGGAGGTAAGAACAGCATTTGGAGATGGTATCACCTAAAACTGTAACGGCCTTCCAGACAGCTTAGCAACAGCAGCGACCTCAAATCCCAGGCCAAGATGTTGCTTTCAATCAGATAACTTCTTTGTATAGAGCTATAATTCCTGTTTATTAAAAAAAAAAGATTTCATACAGGAAATACAGTACACCACACACACACAGTCTTTAAAAATACAGCTTATCTACTTTTTAGGAAGACAAGAACTACAACCAGAGAGAAAGGAAGGCTAAAAGTATTTGCAGAATCTTCAGAAAAACCAACCAACAAACAACAAAACAAAACAAAGCACGAGAACACTGTAACCCCCTATATCACAAAGATCTAAGGCAGTGGTTCTCAACTTGTGGGTCGTGACCCACAGGAACTGTATTAAAGGGACGTGGCATTAAGAAGGTTGAGAACCACTGATCTAAGGGATCAGGAGACCTCTACAAAGAGCAGCAGTTTCAAAGCCAGAAGCTCTAAAGGAGTGTGAACTATGTTTCCTAGATTCTAGAGACCCCCTATCCACCCACCACCAGGTTTTATTGTTTTTAAAATCAGGCTATGTCTTATAATCAATACATAAAAATATATTTGTAGTTTTTAAAACATTCGACTACAAAGAGTAAGGAATTTAATATACATCACATAATCAAGGGTAATTAAGGTGAATTATTTGCACTTATTATAATTGAATATGAGTTTATTGTCAAGACAGCTTGTGGTACAAATGAACAGGCCATCTGCCTTCTCTCTGGCACTTCATCCTTTCTTTCCCTCCTTCTCTTCCTTCCTTCCAAATTTATTGCATATTACTATGTGCTCGTGGCCATGCCAGGCAACTATATCAGAAGCTTTGGCAGTGTGGGCCACGGTTAGGTATTGTTAAGAGCTTTCTAGGTTCGTCTAGTGTGACAGGCACCCTGAGAACCACAGCAGTAGTGGGAGTATGGTTTCAGAATGGCTGGAACAGGGAAGACTGAAGGAGACAAGATGTATCAAGCAACATCTACTCCCTGCCAAGGCCCTTTTATCACCTCCCTTGTTTCCAGAGCAATTATTTTTTCATTGCTTAAAGATTACTGAGTGTGTACCCTGCACCAGGCACGGGACCCTCATGACATTTATTGACTACAAGAGGGTTTTACAGACGAGGGAGCAAAAGGGAAATTTTAAGTTCCAAGAAACTTGACTTCTGATACTAAATGCATTTCAGTGATACAGTCAGGAGAGGTGTAACACACAGTTTGCAAGGTAAGTCAGCTGCTCACTAATAGGCAGGTAGAGCCAAGTAGAAAAGATTAGTTAACTACCTGCTCTGTTACATTATATCCCTTTTCTATCAGTGATGAAAACTGGTGGGATTAGCTGTGAGAGAAGGTCAGTGTCTCTGCCTCCACCGTACAGCCTCATGCTTCTTTGTAATGTACTGAGAAAACGTGAAGGCATCACTGTGCTAACAGACCAAATGCTCACAACCTCACTACCCACTAATCACAGTTTGCCTCCTGTAAATTATATATTTGTTTTTTTTTGAGACGGGGTCATGTTCTCTGACCTACACTGGAGTGCTGTGGCATCATCACAGCTTTCTGCAACCTCAGACTCCTGGGCTCAAGCAATTGTCTTACCTCCTGAGTAACTGAGACTACGGGAGTCTGCCACAACACCCAGTTGATTTTTCTATTTTTGGCTTTCTCTGTCTTGTTCAGTCTGGTCTCTAACTCCTGAGCTTGAAGGATCCTCCTGAGGTGGCCTCTCAGTGTGCTAGGATTACAGGTGAGAGCCACTGCACTTGGCCTTGCTGAGGTTTTGATTGGGATTGCACCTTGACAATATCGAGTCCTCTATCCATGAACATGAAATATCTTGTCAATTATTTAGTTCTTCTTTGATGCCTTGCATTATAGTTTTGTAATTTTTCTTCATATATTTATTTGTACATACTGTGTTAAATTTATACCCAATTATTTTATTTTTGGGGGGCTGATATAAATAATAGTGTATTTTAATTTCAAATTGCACTTGTTTATTGCTGGTATATAGGAAAGTGACTGACTTTTGAATATTAGCCTTATTTTTGGCAACCTATGATTCTTAGTTCTTTATTAGTCCCAGAACTTTTTTTTTCTTTTTTGTCAATTATTTTGGATTTACTACATAGAAAATCACATTATCTTTTCATATTAATTATATGATGCTCTTCCTTTGCATAGCTATGAGTTTCTGACCTATATTATTCTTCTTTTCTCTGAAAAACTTATTTTAACATGTCTTGCAAGGCAGGACTCCTGGCAACAAATTCCCTCAATTTTTGTTTATCTGAGAAAGTCTTTATTTATCTTTCACTTTTGAAAGTTAATTTCACAGGGTACGGAATTCTAGGTTGGTGAGTTTTTTCCTCTCAACATTTTAAATATTTCACTTCACTCTCTTCTTGCTTTCGTTGGTTTCTGAGGACAAGTCAGATGTAATTCTTATTCTTGCCCCTTCATAACCCAAGTTTTCCCTAGACTCCCAACCCTCTTTCAATATTGTTTTGTCTTTAATTTCTTGAAGTTTGCATGTGACATGCCTGGGTTTGTTATTGTATGATTTTGTTTTTGTTTTTGGCATTTATCCTGCTTGGTGTTCTCTGAGGATCTGTGGTTTGGTGTCTGATGTTAATATGGGTAAGGTGTCAGTCATTATTGCTGTTCCTTTCTTATTCTTCTGCTCCTGGTATGCCCTTTACCCTTACGTCACATTATTTGGAGTTGTCCCATAGTTCTTGGATATTTTATTCTGTTTATTTCAGTCTTTATTTTCTTTGCTTTCTTCCTCTTATCATATCCTCAAGCTAAGAGATTCCTTCCTCAGATCTGTCTCCTTTACTAAAGACCCCACCAAACGCATTCTTCTGTTTTTTCTTTCTTTCTTTTTTTTTTTTTTAGACAGAGCCTCAAGCTGTCCCCCTGGGTAGAGTGCCATAGCATCTCAGCTCACAGCAACCTCCAACTTCCGGGCTCAAGCGAGTCTCCTGCCTCCGCCTCCCAAGTAACTGGGACCACAGGCGCCCGCCACAACGCCCGGCTATTTTTTGGTTGCAGCCGTCCTTATTGTTTGGCGGGTCCGGGCTGCGGATTCGAACCACCACCTTAGGTGTACGTGGCTGGCGCCTTAGCCAGTTGAGCTATAGGCGCCGAGCCCTGTTTTTTATTTCTAACATTTCCTTTTGATTGTTAGAATTTTCACATCTCTGTTTATACTATCCGTATGTTCTTCCACGTTGTCTATTTTTTTCCATTAAAGCACTTAGCATATTAACCATAGTATTTTTAATTTCTTGGATCTGGGGTGGCATTACCTTGACATCTAAGCCAGACAAAGACACCACAAGTGAAGAAAACTACAGGACCACATCTCTGATGAACACTGATGCCAACATTCTCAATAAAGTATTAGCAAACAGAATTCAATAACACACCAAAAGATTATCTATCATGATCAAGTGGGATTTACTACTGACTCGTCAGGCTGGTTTAACATATGCAAATTAGTTAATGTGACATATGACATTAACAGACTAAAAGACAAAAACGATGCCATCATTTCAATTGATACTGAAAATATTTGACAAAGTTCAGCATTCTTTCTTGATAAAAATTCTCAACACTTAAAGAAGGAAAGTTCTTTAACATAATAAATGCCATTCATGAAAAACTCATAGCTTACTAACATCATAATCAATTGGGAGAAATGGAAACTTTTCTTTTAAGATCTGGTAAAAGGCAAGGATGCCCATTCTCAGCATTTCTATTCAACATAGTACCAGAATTACATACTATCAATATCAATCAGATAAGAAACAGAAATTAAAGGTATTCAAATTGAAAAGGAAGCAGTAAAATTATCTTTATTTATAGATTACATGATCCCATACATATATAAACTCCCCAAAGACTCCACCAAAAAACTGCTAAAACTAATAAATAATTCTGTAAAGTTGCAGGATACAAAATCAACATGCAAAAATCTGTGGCATTTTTATACATAAATAACAAACTCACCAAAAAAGAAATCAATTTCTAAAATCTCTTTAACAGCATCCAAAAAATAAAATACTTAGGAATGAATTTATATAAGGAGGCAAAAGACCTTGTACACTTAAAACTATAAAACATTGATACTCAAAATGTATAAAGAATTCACAAAATTCACAATAGAAAACATACAATCCATTTAAAAAAAATGGACAAAGGACATGAATAGCTGTTTCCCCAAAGATGACATTAAAATGGCCAGGGGACATATAAAAAGATTCTCAATATCATGAATCATCATGGAAATGAAATTCAAAACTCTTATATTTCACATCAGACCCATTAAGATAGCTGCTGTCAAAAAGACAAAAGATAACAAGTATTGGTGAGGGTGTGGAGAAGAGAACCCTTGTACCCTGTTGGTAGGAATATGAATTGGTGTAGCCATTGTGGAAAACAATAGAATAAAATAAAGCTATTATACAATACAGCAATTCTACTTCTGGGTACATACCCAAAGAAAATGAAATCACTACCTAGAAAAGATATCTTCAGTCCCATATTCATTGCAACATTATTCACAATAGCTAACAGGTGGAAACAACCTACGTGTCCATTGATGGATGAATAAAGACACTGTAGTTTATACACAAGCTCACCTCATTTTATTGCACTTTATTGTGCATCTCAATAGATATCTCATAAATATTTTGATTGTGCATATGGTCTTAGGTGTATGCTGCATTTAACCCACAAAGAAGTGTGTTCAATACAGATAAACAACCACATTGAAGAGTAATCAGTGGAGGGGATAAGCCTTGCCAGATTTTGTTATAGTAAGCAATGTTATTTTTAAGGATTTGGAATTGTGTTCAATTTTTTAAAGAAATTGATATTTCTAAACACACAGAAACACCACGTTTAATTGCATTTCACAGATAGTGTCTGTTTTACAAATTGAAGGATTCTGTCAATATGGCACCAAGCACGTGTTTAGGTATCATTTACTCCATAATACATGCTCACTTCATCTCTGTCACATTTTGGTAATTCTTATAATATTTCAAACTTTTCCTTTATTATTATAATTATTATGGTGATCAGTGTTTAGTGATTTTTGATGTTCTTATTGTAATTGTTTGGGAGCACCATGAATTGTGCTCCCAAGGACACAATTATGCCCATAAGACAATAAACTTAATGTTATGTATCTTCTGACTGCTCCACCAACCACTTGTTCTCCCATCTCTCTGTCTCTCTCTCTCTCTCTGGGCCTCCTTCATCCCTGAGACACAATGATATTGAAATTATCCAATTAATAACCCCGCAATGGCCTCAAAGTGTTCAATATTCAAGTGAAAGGAAAAGTCATACATTTCTTACTTTAAATCAGAAGTTAAAAATGATTAAGCTTGGTCAAGAAAGCATGGCAAAAGCCAAGACACATGCTGCAAACTAGGCCTCTTGCTCTATTACTAAAGTTATAAACACAAAGAAAAAGTTCTTGAAAGAAATTAAAAGTGCTGCTTCAGTGAATACATGAATAATAGGCAAGCTCAACGTCTTTATTGTTGATATGGAGAAAGTCTGAGTGTTCTGGATAGAAGACAAAATCAGCCGCAACATTCCCTTAAGCCAAAGCCTAATCCAATGCAAGGCTCTAACTCTCTTTGATTCTATGAGACTAAGACTGGTGAAGAAGCTACAGAAGAAAATTTTGAAGCTAGCAGAAGTTGGTTCCTGAAGCTTAAGGCAAGAAACTGATTCCAAGACACAGAAAGTTATCCAGAAGATGTAGCTAAGATCATCGATGAAGGTGGCTACTAAACAACAGATTTTCAGTGTAGATGAAACAGCCTTATATTGGAAGAAGATGCCATTTAGGACTGTCATAACTGGAGAGGAGGAGTGAATGCCTGGCTCAGAGCTGCAAATGACAGGCGGAATCTCTTTTTAGGGGCTAATGCAGCTGGTGACTTTAAGTTGAAGTCAGTGCTTATTGCCATTCTGAAAATCCTAGAGTTCTGAAGAGTTGTGCTAAATCTGCTCTGCCTGTGCTATAAATGGAACTGCAAAACCTCAATGACAGCACATCTGTTGACAGCATGGTTTACTAAATACAGGGTGTCCGTCAAGTTCGTGTGCAATTTAAAATAGCCAACTATTTAAATTGCACATGAACTTGACATTCACTCAAGAGCTCCAATGAAGATGTACAAGGAGATTAACATTGTTTTCATGCCTGCTGACACAACATGGGTAATTTTGACTTTCAAGTCTCATTATTTAAAAAAATATACTTTGTATGGGTATAGTTGCCATAGATGGTGATTCCTCTGACATATCCTGGGAAAGTCAACTGAAAACCTTCTGGAAAGAATTCACTATACTAGACGCTATTAAGAACACTTCATGGTTCAGAGGGGAGGTCAAAATATCAACATTAGCAAGAATTTGGAAGAAGTTGATTCCAGTGCTCAAAGATGAATTTGAGGGCTTCAGGACTTAGTCATTGGAGATGTGGTGGAAATAACGAGAGAACTAGAATTAGGAGCGGAGCCTGAAGATGTGATTGAATTGCTATAATCTCATGATAAAATTTGAATGGATGAGGAGTTGCTTCTTAAGGCATAAAAAAATGATTTCTTAAGAATCATTATTTCTGGTGAAGATGCTGTGAACATCATTGAAATGATAAGAAAGCATTTAGAATATTACATAAACTAGTCAATAAAATAGCAGCAGGGTTTGAGACAATTGACTCCAATTCTGAATGAAGTTTTACTGTAGGTAAAATGTTATCCAACAGTATTGCATGCCATGAAGAATTTTTTTTCAAGAGACAGGGAGACAAGGAATTCAGATGAATACAAGAGTATAAATGATTAGTCTACACTGTCCGCATGTCTAAAGTAAAGTTCAAGTTGTAGTAGAGTCCCTTCTCCTCATATTAATCTGAAATAAACATTAAAAAAATATAGAAAAGTTGGAAACAACTTTCAGAACAATAGTTGCAAGAAAACACATTCATTATATATTACTGAATAAAATAGGTTACAGAACATATGTGTAGCATGATTCTGTGTGTTTATGTATGTATATATAAAAATGCTTAACAAAATTAAAGACTAAACAACAATGACAAAGAGACAGGGAATTGCTCTAACACCCAGGGTGGAGTGCAGTATAGCAGTGCAATGTCAGCTAATTTAAAAAATAAAATTGTACAGTTGAAGTCTTGTTAAGTTGCCGAGGCTGGTCTCAAACTCCTCGCCTCAAGTGATCTTCCTGGGAGCCTTGTCCTCCCAAAGTGCTGGGAATACAGATATGAGTCACTGCTCCAGGCCCAGAGAGGTCTTGTGAGAAAGGGAGATTTAATCAATGCCACAGATTTCATCATTGTCTTATGTTAGGGGAATACACTTAACAACCACAGCCTGAGCAGTCAGCAGTCAGCAGCATCAAGGCCGGACACTGCACCAGTAAGAAGATTGACTCTGAAGGTTCAGATGACTAGAGCACTTTTAAGCAATAAAGTATTTTTTAAACTAAAGTATGTACTTTTTTTGGACATATGTTAATGGACACTTAAAAGACTAAAGTAGAGTACACGTTTATAGTGTAAACGTGACATTCACATGCACTGGAAACCAAAAAATTCATGCAAATCACTTCACTTTGATAGTCAATTTATCTCAGTGTTCTGGAAGTGAACCTGCATATGTCCAAGGTTTGTCTTTGTATAACTGAATATCATTCAGCCTTTAAAAAGGAGGGGATCTTACCATTTGTCACAATTTGGATAAACCTGGAGGACATTATGATAAGTGAAATAAGCCAGACACAAAGAAGAAATATATCACATGATCTCACTTACAAGGGGGATCTTAAAAAATTAAATCATACACAGATAGAGAATAAAATAATCATCACCAGGGGTGGGGTTGGAGGTAGAAAATGGGGAGATGTAGGTCACAGGATAGAAAGTAGCAGGTATGGAGAAGGAACAAGCAGGACACGGGTAACTATGTAAGAGGACAGATATGTCAATTCTGTTCACTGTAGTAACAGAATTATGTCACAACCTCACGACTATACGTTAAATGCACATAACAAAATTTATCAAAAAAAAATTCTTGGTCTGGTAAATTCCCACATTCCTGCCAAATCTGACTCTGGTTCTGATGCTGCTTCAAACTATGATTTTTGCCTCTTAGTAAGCTTTGTAATTGTTTGTTGAGAGGTGGACATGCTGTACCAGATACAAAGAAATGCAGAAAATAGTCCTTTAGTGGTACCGCAGTGAGGTGTGGGGAGGAATGTTCTGTGGCCCAGCGTTACATCCCAGGCTTTCAGGAGCTGGTGCCCCTGGACAGTGAGCCTGAACTTCTCAGTTGTCCTCCCAGTCCCCCTTAGATGGAAAACGATGTCCAGGGAGGCCTGGAGCTGGATATTACCCTCACCTAGGTAATTAGTGTGTAATGAAATCCCAGTAGGCAGAGTCTGGTGAAACGGTTTCCCACAAGAGCAGGCCTTGCCAAGGAGAAAAGAACGCTTGGCATATTTCAAAGTGGGTGCTTTCTGCCACCCCCTGGCAGAAACACTGAAGCAGGAGGGGATTTTTCTTTAAGATTCTCTGTGAGAACCTGGTCTAGCTCGTTCGCAAACGTGAGGAGCCCCGCCACCTGTGACTGGGTCCCCCTGGAGTTTTCAGCACTCAGACACGTCTACAAGGAGCCTCTGGTAATTTGTCAATTACAGTTCGGGTTCCCTGCTCAAGTGCTTCTCTGGAGGTTTCCGCTGATGTGCCTCTGCCCCGGGAAGCCGTGACTCCCCCCATTCACCTGTCTGTCTCTCTAATTTGCAGGGGCAGCAGTTTGGCCCGTGACCTCATTTTTCTCACAAATCTAAAGAGTTCTTGATTTTTTTTTTTCGGTTTATTCAGCATTTTATTGGTAGGATGGTGTTGGGGACTTCTAAGCTCCTTACACACTGGACTGGAAGCTGGAAGTCTGCCAAGTCTTTTTATTTTTGCATTTTCCAGGGTTTCTTATATGAGTTTTGTATGTAGCAAGATCTTTAAGACTTTTACTAAAATTTGCCGAACATTCTTGGCAATAGCTTATATTTATAAGCATTTTCTTACTAGTAGGTACTGCTGAAAGTGTTTTACGTACGTAATTGCATTTAAACCTTGGAAGATCTCACACGTAGCACTATTTTTATTCCCATTTGGTAGGCAAGGAAGCTGAAGCACAGAAAGTTGATGTCTTACCTTCAAGGAACACAGCCAGTGCCTGGCAGAACCAGAACTCAAACTCAAAATGCCTGACATTGATAGCGTGTTCGTAACCACTGTACTCTACTACCCAGCTGACTACTACGAGAACTTACAGTATTTTGAAACCATTTTATCATAAAGAAATTCATATCTTACAGCAGGTCATTTCTCATTATAGCTATTTTGGAAACTGCCAATAGGATATTTCAATTTACCACCCAAACATCTGAAATTACTAAAAAAAAAAAAGACTTTGAGCATGCATCTCCTGTCTCTCACTGTAAGAAAGTTTGCACAGAAACTACACGAAAACATGATCCCCTGAAGTCTTCCCTCAGCCCATCAGAGTTACTCCACATGGGCTAAAGTGAATCTACCACCAGAAAAAGACTTCTACATTCTTACAAATAGAAACAGACGTGCTATTTTCTATGACAAATTAGTACCGAGACTTCCATAAACCTAACTTTAAGGATACTAAAATTTTAAGCCAACCTAGGTTGTTCTGATTACATTACATATACAGTGAGGTTTACATCCTTAACGGACAAGCCAAAGATAACCACGGCCCCAGGGCTTATGCCAGCTGTGCCAGTAATATGGAGCCTGTTTTCAAGTAAGCCACTTTGGGGTCTGCATTCAAATTGATTGCATATTTTGTACTCTTTCTTTACGGAAAAATGGTTTATCTGCACCATTAAACTCTTTTCTTTTTATGGTAACTGATTTGGAGCTGAACACTTTAGAAAATACCACATTCTAATTTCACTGGAGTTCATATTGGTAGGTTTTAGATATAAGAGCAACAGGTATAGATATGTTTAAATATCAAAATGCAGAATCATTTCTAATCAATATATTATCCTTTATTAATCAAGTGAATAGTCTATGGCTATTAGCCAACATCAGAAGAGCTTGTATTATCAAGTAAACCATATGTCTCACCCTATCCATAAGGAATCATATACTAGTTAACTTTATAGAGTGAGAAAATGTATCTCCTGAGGGTATAAATACTCAGGCATCCTCAAACTATGGCCCGCCCGTGGACCACATGCAGCCTGCCTAGGACATTTATCCGGCCCACTGGGTGTTTTTGCTGCCGCTGCCTGTCCTGCTTAGCAGCCGACTTGTCCTGGGGCCCGCAGTCCGGCCCTCCAATGGTTTGAGGGACAGTGAACTGGCCCCCTGTCTAAAAAGTTTGAGGACCCCTGGTATGAACTGCTTTATCTGCTCTCCACTAAACACAAACAAACAAATAAAAAAAATACTTTCAGCCCAGAAGTTGGAGGTTGCTGTGAGCTGTGATGCCATGGCATTCTACCCAGGGGGACAGCTTGAAGCTCCGTCTCAAAAAAAAAAAAAAAATACTTTCTATTCCTTAATGTTATATTACGGAAGATTGTCTTTTAGACATAAGTGCCAATATTTTTTTGCGGATAACAAATACCTTAATGGATTATGGACAAGTCTATGGATACATTTTTGATACAGCTCTAGTTTTTCATTACTATGTTTTTTTCACTTGTTATTGATAACTGTGTCGTATGGGTGTCAGCCGGGCGCCCATAATGGCAGTGCAAAGTATTAAGTACAATCATATAGGTAGTGATAACACTCTGTGACAGTTCAGAGAACAGGGTAAACAAAAGTGCTTTCTGGAGTTGCTCCAAGAAGGCCACTGCATGTCTCCAAAGGAACAAAACCTACAGGTGGGTGAAAGGCTGGCACAATCCAATTGGGCCCTTTTATTTCCTAGAATGTAAGTATTTTGTCAAGTTTCAGAGGGTTAAAGTGGGTTTGCAGAGTTGGCATGCCATTTTCCACAAGTGTTACAGGTCAAACTCTGCATACTAAGAGAAGGACCAGAAAATAGGCCTTCCAAGACTGGCATATTCCAAAACACATTCTTGTAAGGGTGCATTGGTCAGGGACTCCCTGGACAGTGGTGCAGGTTGTGGACTGAACAATCCTAAGGGTCATGATTCTTAACATAGATGTGGAAATGTATATTTCTCATTCCAGCAAATAGAAGTAAAGAGTCTGATTTTGACTAACGCAATATTTTAGGACAATTTCTGATAGATGAAAATAAAGTATATTGAGGACAGGGTGACTTTTTTCTAATTGATACAAAGGTCCTGGTGGGTTATTAGCTGCCCTGTTTTTATTCAACCCAGAGTTACCCTTGTCTATGTCAGAACATACAGAGAGGAAGTGGATCACCACAGGTTGTGGTCTCCCCCATCATTTGTACACATATCCTTAGGTTGCACTGAAGACCACTCTGGGACAAATAACAACAGCCCTGGAAGATCAGAGGAGGACTTGAGAGAGTGGTGTCAGGAAAGAAAGAACACACAAGATAGCTTCTCATGTCACTTGCTCTTGGTGTCTGCCCTCACCTCGAGAGTTCTAGAGTCCCTGGTTCCTTTCACTGCACCTTCAGGCTCCTTTCTGTGCCTTCACTTTCCACTGGTGCCTCCAGCAGCAAATTGGGTAGAATCAGCCAGACAACACAGTAGGTGACTTGACACGTCTCAAAACAGGGACCCTTTCTCACTCATGGTTTCGACCTGATGGCCTATCTCAGTGTTTGCTACAGAGACTGAAAAACTGTGGCTGAGCAAAAGGAATGACTCTAGTTATTAGCTGAAATGCATTTTTGGAATAAGCATTAGATTCATTGATACCTGACACAATTGAGATTCATATATAAAGAGAAATCTGGCCGTGCACAAGGCTGGTTATCTGTTTAGCCCTGCTATGCTTCTTTTCTCAAAAAAGGATGAGAAGTGGCATGTGCCGAATGGAATTTCATTTTAAGGAACAATCAGGGAAAGGGATTTAACTAAAAGGAAAAAAAAAACCCTTTAATTCAAAGGAATCAAACAAAGAAGGAGCTGTTATTTATGTTTGTGAAATATATATATAAGTAAAAAAAAAAAAGACAGGAGTCAAATTACAAATAAAAGAAAGTCACCTCTCTCTGGGTAATCTAAAAAGTTCCTAAAATAGGTACCAACTGAAATAACTCTCTTACCCTGTAATTGTTCATGATTTCAGCCAACCACGGCTTAACAGACTGCACGGTATCGTCTCGCAAATACTTTTCAACTATAGCTCCGTCGTTAAAAGTCCGGTTTCCCACGTGGATGGCCTGTCTCACTTCTGGAAGCGACAAAAATTTTGCGTAGTAACCTTGGTCCTCAGGTTCCTGGCAGGAGGGTGTATGAGAAAGACAGGGAACATGATTGGGTGGCAGGAACCGCATGCTGGGGAAAGCTGTGAACTCCCCGTCACAAATAATGCAACGGACAAAATGTAGCATGACCGTGAACTTGTCCCCTTTCTTGAAATTCTAACTCAATGGTTTTGGGATAATACAAGTGGGATCCTTTCACGAAGGGCAGATCTAGATAGGACATTTTTGGAGCAAATACCCAATGTGTAAATACAGGATTTTCTTTTTCAGAAACGAATCTTTTGCCATCTTTGACTCCAATGAGCAACTCCGCTAGAGAAAGCAAAAGAGATGAAATGATCCAAATCACTTTGCTACTTGTCGTGGCTCTTTGGAAAGGTCAGAAGGATCTCAAGGAGCCAGGGTGGTGGCATGGCATTCAAAGCTAAAAATTTCTTTTCTATGTGGTGCTGTTTATTAAGACCACACACCAAAAAAGTCAGTTGACTTAATTTAAGCTGGAAACTATGTGAAACGGAAGAAACAGACGATACTTTATGGACACAAGAGAAAAGAGAAGTTGCCCGTGATCCTTACTTAAAAAAATAAAACAAAACACTGCATTAACATCTCTGGACTAATGATCAATTATCGTACTAAAATAAACAAGAAGTAAAGGCCTAGAAAAGCATTCCTCATAACAAAAGGATAAAACAAATGGTTAGCATTTGAGTTTGACACTTTTGTGCTTTACCAATGGTTTTTGTGAACTGTGACTACAGTGCTTTGCAAAGAAAAAAAAATGTAATCACAGATTTTGTTTCTCTCTTGTGTACCATGTGTTTTCCTCTTGGTACAATCTAAATCAGAAACCACGGGGTTGGCAAATTCCATGGAAATTAACTTTATGTTTTACTTACAAACCAGCACAGAATGCATTGTCTTACGCTCCAATAAAGAGCCAATAAATCCCAACCCCCACTTTGGCTCCCTTTCTTTGATTTGATTAGTTCTCCACAGATGACATCAACTTTGTCCTCGTTTTATGAAAGAAACGACTTGAATACTTTGAAAAATATTCCAGAAGGCTTGAAGTGAGTCCATATTAAACGCACTGAAGTTTAGTGCATCTTAAGTTAAAAGTAAGACAAAGCAAATATTTTCACAAAGGCTTTGGCAGTTCTGATTATCCAAGCCGCCTTAAGTACAGAACAAAGAATATGGGCCTTTTCAAGAGATTCATAAACAGGCTTGAAGCTCTTGGACTTGAACTCCAATCCCAGCCTGTATCCTTCACAGAAGAATCTCTGTATAACTAGCTCTTCTTGGGGGGAAGTTACAGTAATCAGAACTGATACTACATATCTGTAATGTCACACCTCCTCAGTGGTCAGATTATAATGTATACAACACTGGTGAAGAAACCATCCTGTCATTGATAGACCAAATAATGCAATACCAGTTTGGACATATTGGTCTAGTATGAGGTCAGCTGTAATATTTGCCAAAACAAAGGAAGCTTGATTTTGTTAAAAGTTTTAAACAAACATCATTATGGTTTAAAGTGTTGTCATTACCATGCACTGCAAGAGGTTATAGTAGTTAATACATCCTGTAACATTCTGGAAGTAAGAAGGATCACTTGTTAAGTCACCATCCAATAGTTTATCCAGGATCTAGGTTGGGAAAGAGAAAAAGAAAAGGAAAACATCAGGGGGGGGGTAAAGGGGCTGAGAGGCCTTGGTCGTTGCATTTATTTGCTAGCATTTCATGCATTCACTGTCTTATTCAGCTGCCACTTAGCGCACATCACCTCTATGCTAGACACTGTCCTGGAACAAGAGCTCAGACTTCCTCATGGAGCTCATACCTACAGGGGGACAAGAAACCAGGATGTTGAGGTAAAATATGTCAAATGTTACTGAGCAAGGAACTCAACAGTATGTTAGGGAATGATAAGAAGAAAAGTAAAGAAGAAAAGTGAGGCAGGAGATGTTGCAGCACATGTGTGTATGGCACACTGCAGAGACGCCACACAGGGTGTCACTTAGAAGGGGGCATTTAAGGAAAGCTGTGTTGGAAGGGTGGAAATGCACCATGCCAGGGAGAAACCATGCCAGGCAGCTGAGGTAGAAAGAGCAAATGAATAAGCTGTGGTGTGTGTGCACCATGGAATACTATCCAGCCATTAAAGATGGAGACTTTACATCTTTTGTAACCTGGATGGAGTTGAAGAATATTCTCCCTAGTAAAGTATCTCAAGAATGGAAAAGCAGGTGAGCTCGGGCATGTTCAGGGTGGTACGGCCATAGACTCAGGAATGGATTAACCAGCTGTGGTATATGTATACCATGGAATACTATTCAGTCATTAAAAAGATAGAGACTTTATATCCTTTGTATTAACCTGGATGGAAGTGGAACACATTATTCTTAGTAAAGCATCTCAAGAATGGAGAATCATGAATCCTATGTACTCAAGTTTGATATGAGGACAATTAATGACCTAGTACACGGTGGGGGTAGGGGAAGGGGAGAGCAGAGAAAGGAGGGAGGAGGGTGCCGGGAAAGAAGAGCAGAGAGAGGGAAGGAGGGAGGGGGTGTGAGAAGGGAAGAGCAGAGAGTGGGAAGGTGGAGTGGGTGGGGTCTCAGTGTGTGACACACCTTTTGGGGGCAGGACACAATTATAAGAGGGACTTCACCTAACAAATGCAATCAGTGTAACCTGGTTTCTATACCCTCAATGACTCCCCAACAATAAAAAAGAAAAAAAGAATGGAAAAGCAAGCATGCTACCTATGCAATACTAATTTGAAACTAGTAGATGAACAACTATAGGCCCATATGAAAGAAAATCACAATTAAATTCAAGAAGAGGGGAGGAGAGAGGAGGGAGTGGAGGAAAGGAAAAATGGGGTTCAGTAAGCTCCAACCTGATGGGGACAATGTATGGGTATGAGGTTCACCTTGTGGGTGAAGGACTCAGCTACAACATGGACTTTACCCTACAAACCCAAACACTATAACCTAAGTGTTTATCCCCTTATATTAATATGAAAAAGAAAGAGCAGAGGCCTGGTCTGTGGGAGCGAGTCACGTGGGAAGGATGCCTCACCATGGATCATGGAGTACAAGGACAGAGGGCAGAGGATGTGGGCACAGATGCAGGCGTTTGGAACTGGGAGAAGTTATCTTTGGGTTGCTTAGAGAAAAAAAAACCCAGTTATGGGCTGAGGGCAAGAACAGTCAGGATTGTTGTGTACACCCTTCCGGCCACGTTCAGCTGCACAAAGGTAGCCCCGGCATGGCAGAGAGGGGAACTGAGCCAGGGCTGTGTTTCGGCCAAAGGAGTGAGGGGAAGTAGTGGGAAGTGGGCTTAATGGTTGGGAATATATGGAATGACTGATGTGGGCTGAAACTGGGTAACAAGAAATACAGACTTGAGAGGGTTTGAGATCCCGGGGAGATAGGAAGATCAGCAGATTGAGAGGCGGTGGGGTTGGTACATTAGCAAAAGGAATCGAGGGAACAGAAAGGACTGGGAGGTGGTGATTAGAGAAGGAGGTTTGAATGTGAGGTTGTGAATTCGTTCCTGGCTTTTGGGGGTAATGAGAATGAGCAGCTAAAAGGAGGAGAGTGCAATCATTGAAAAAAGGAGGCTAAGGGACTGAAGAACAAAATTCTAAAAGGATCATCAATGTGGATGCTGCCATCACTGGGAATATGACAGGAGTAATTCTGGAGAGAGCGACAGAGGGGAGCTCTACGAGTCAGGGAGTGAGTGGGAGGAGCTGGGTTGGTAGACAGCACAATGAGCAGAGTTGGGTGGTCCTGTCCGAGGACACGAGACTCAAGACTGAACATCTTAGGTGGGGGCAGGGAGAATGATGTGGAAGCTGCAAAGAAGAAGCTAAGAGAGAGAATAGCCCCCCTGTGAAAGGGCTATAAGGGGAGCCCTCAGCAGGGGAGAGCCAGGTTTGGGGATAAAGAAGAAGGTGAAGAGAAGGGAATATACAATTCGGAATGCTCACATCAAACTGGTTGACATAACCTCGCCTCACTTACTTATCTTTTGTGTGAAGACATTTATACTCTACAGTTATAATTTAATGAAACAAAAAAAGAAGAGAAGGGAATAGTCGCAGAAGAGATTGAAGATAGTTTATGGATGAGGAAGGAAGTTGTGAGGGATTCTTGTGAAAGAAGAAATGAATTCAGCCCATTTTAAACGTGATCCATCAAGTATAAATTTAGGTTTCTTATGAGATCTATTATGTAGTATGTGCGTATTGTCTTAATTTTATGGGTGAGGACAATGAGACTCATAGAGGTTAAGTAACTTGCCAAGGAGAGCTCACTGATGATGTCAGAGGGGAGGGCATGGGCCTGCACTCGCAGCCACCACAACCACACACAGCCACATGGAGCCACACACAGCCACATGCTGCCACACAGAGCCACTGCAGCCACACACAGCCACACACAGCCACTGCAGCCACACACAGCCACACACAGCCACCGCAGCCACACGCAGCCACCGCAGGCAATTCAGCCACACGGAGCCACCCTCATGCTGCTCCAGCCACACACAGCCACACACAGCCACCGCAGCC
>NW_003852423.1:11197187-11223312 GCF_000181295.1 Otolemur garnettii
CAGCCACATGGAGCCACACACAGCCACATGCTGCCACTGCAGCCACACACAGCCACATGCTGCCACACAGAGCCACTGCAGCCACACGCAGCCACACAGAGCCACTGCAGCCACACACAGCCACACACAGCCACTGCAGCCACACGCAGCCACACACAGCCACTGCAGCCACACACAGCCACACACAGCCACCGCAGCCACACGCAGCCACCGCAGCCACTGCAGCCACACGGAGCCACACTCATGCTGGCCCCCAGCAGTCAGATCACAGTGTTTCCTAGTTGCCACTTCCTTCTTGCCGTGCTTTGGGGTTTAACATAAACTCTCACTATATTTTTTTAGATTAATATCCATTTTCAAACATTAAGGAACTTGTCCAAGTCAATGTTGCCATGGAGACAGGGGCCAGGAATGAAAGAGATCATCACTGTAGAAAGTGGGGGTGGGGCCTGAAAGTGTACTTTGGCAATGCTGCCACCACCCGCACCCCACATCTGGTTGTGCAGATCATGTGCTCCAGGGGACACTGAGAACCAGTCAAAACTCTGCTGGACACCCTGACTCAGGGCTGCATAATGAACCCACAGGACTGTGCCCGCAGAGGAGGGGTCTTTCTAATTCATTCACTAGAGCAGGCACCACTGGCCAGCAGTCATCCTGAATGCAGACACCATTATTAAAACTCATTGTTAGAAATGATCTTCCACATCAGTGGGAACATAAATTCAGCCTTTAAGAACAGATTTGTTTTCAAAAAAAGAGTTAAAAATTATTTGCTGTCAAACAAATAAGGTGGTTGGGTGGCCAAGACCTGTGAAATCCAATTTCTGGTCAAAACGTGTTTCACAAAGAGAACTCTGTGCTCTAGAATATCATCCTGCTAAGGGAGATAAAACAAGACCACACATCAACCATTCGCCCCCTTGCAGAGTCTTTAAGACGTCCCAGGATTTTTACAGAATGCCTGAAAGTTACCATGGGAGAAATACGAGGGTGGGAATCAGAGGGAATAATTCTGGTCCTAAGGCTGCCAAATCCATTTGTGATTTGTGTGTTCTTTGGTAATTCATTCACCTCTCTGAGCCTCAGTGTGTGTGCGTGCGTGTGTGTGCGCGTGTGTGTGTGTGTGTGTGTAGGGACAGTATCTAAGTACCATTCAGCTCTGAGTTACTGCTCTTTGATTAACTAAATCATTTTAAAGGATCAGAGCATCAAACAGGCTTTACCATGTAAGTGCAAGAATTTGACATTTATATTCTCTTGGGTTTCAAGATTTCTTGGGGTCTTCCATAGCAATCACTGAAACACATTTCAACTACCTGTTGTTTACTGCCCTAAGTGTCATTTTGTCTATTTCCCTTGATAAAGCAAAGGTCTTTATATTTCAATTCATCATTCGAGATGCTGGACCAATGGTCAAAAAGACATTCCATGCCTCTAAGGGTTTTGCTTGTTTGTATTTTTGTTTTCTGATGAATCTGGTTGGGAAAGACTATATTTATCGACCTGGTTATCTTCTGAATACACAAAATACCTGAACTTTCTAACAATTTCCCTAATCCTATAGGTGTTGAGGTTGCTGCATCATGTACCAAAGGCATCTTTCTGCTTTCTTTATATACACAGGCCTCTTAAATGCTCTGGTGACTTTGCTTAATCCCTGTGTGCTCCTTTAAAAACATATCAACTGTCTCATTTGCAAATTGGTCAGAGAAAGGAGAGCCAGTTAGAATCCCGCAGGATGAGGAGGTCTTCCCTAGTACCGCCCATTTGCACAGCTGGCTCAGAATTCACAGCAAGGCAATCCTTGCCTTGGGGGATTTCAGGTAGTGTTCTGGCACCATACTCGTAAGCTGGAGGATAACTTTGTGTCAGCCACCCCCACCTTCTCTCCAAGTTTGTGTGCCTCCTATGTTGATCTGAACCAGCTGATCTGCAATGCCCTCAAGACGGTTAATAGCAAGCTTCTTCTTTAATAATAATGACCATAGGTACATTGTCATAGAATATATGGCTAACAACAAACAGATTAAAGTCCTCAAAATTCAGTCCTTGCCTCACTTACTAATGTGTCAAACATGACGGCTCCGTAGTGAACGAGGCAAAAAGCCCCTAGGGAAGATTGTTTACACATGGGCTTTGTCTGAATTGGCCAACCCCCCATTCAACTCCCTGTGTCCTAATATTTAGCATATTTCGTTTTAAATAACCAAAGAAGAAATCAAAAGGTGAAGAATATAATAAGTGATTCTCATGTTTAATTTTAGGGTAGCAATGTAACCATATTCACAAATACCAATGGCTCTCTGTAAAAGTTTTAAATAACGTCTGGGCCGGCGCCCATGCTCAGTGGTTAGGGCACTGGCCACATGCGCTGGTGCTGGCGGGTTCAAACTCAGCCAGGGCCAGCTAAAACAAAGATGACAAGAATAACAAAAAACAGCCAGGCATTGTGGTGGGCGCCTGTAGTCCCAGCTACTGGGAGGCTGAGCCAAGAGAACCACTTAAGCACAAGAGTTGGAGGTTGCTGTGAGGTGTGATGCCATGGCACTCTACCGAGGGTGACATAAGGAGACTCTGTCTCAAAAAAAAGCTTCAAATGACTCTGCTTTATAATCTTTGTTCCTGGCACACTGGAACATGTGACTTTGGTTACACACTGCGGTCACTTCTCGGGCTGAAGCCCTGTTTGTGGCCAGAGCCCCTCCAAGTGGTTTACACACACGTGGAAGCACAAGCCTCGTCTCCTGGGCGGCCTTTCTTCTGATTTCCATGGGATAGGGGACGCCTTTAGGGCCTCCACGTTATTGAAAGAAATCGAAACAGTTAATGAAAGACACAGTTAGATAAACACTCCAAGATGATCTCAGGTTTAAAACACAGCCGACGGAAATCCAAAGACACACAGCTCTTTTCTTCTTCATGAGCCCACTCACCTCTCCCAATGTCCCATCCAGAGACACCCTCTCTAACAGAAAATGCCTGTGCTCCGCGTTGCTACGACCCCTCCTCCCCTCAGATGGTTCTAATTGCTCGAGGGCAACACAGGGCCCCAGAACTCACTGCAAAGGCCTGAAACCAATTCTGCTTCTTGATGTGTTCTACGCATTCATCGCACTGCTTCTGGAAGTACTTTCTCTGGTTCTCATCCAACAAGCCAATCTGGTACAGGAATTCTGCATAGCCTCCTACGATCTGAGGACAAAAGAGGCGCACGTAAGCCTGACTAGGTAAGAAAGAGAGGAGTCAGGGAAGCCCATTTGCCTGGTGAAATAACCCTTTGTAATTACTGATCTTGTGCCAGAATCAGCCAAGTAGGAAAATTACACACACACACACGTATGTACACACATCACAACACGCACACACACTTGCACTGAATAGCCCTTGTAGCCTGAGGTACGTAGTAAGTTGACATGTTGAAGCACTGGGTAAAAATTAGGAAATTTAAGTCATAAAGTCAACTTGGTATTTCCCTTTATCAAGGGAGGCCTCTAAAGTAAAAGGAGGCTTCCTTCTGCTAAGAGGAGATTTAATCTCTTTATGGGACACACGGAAAGAAAAAAGGAGACACCTACTGATTCAGGATCAAAATACGCATCTCCAAGAGCGATTCCTTTCAGGTTGATCTTCTGGGCCCTCTCGGGGTTGAGGGTGTGGATGAGGTGGGCGATGGCAGGCACGTATTTCCCTGCATAAGACTGACAAGGACAGATGCTGAAATGGGCACTTACAAACTGACCACTAGTAAAATTATGTATACGTAAGCTAATTAAAATAACAACAAAGCAGAGATTTTCCATGTGAGGGACACCATCTGTTTCTTAACCTCACTTTGTAAGTTCCGCATAGCAAAGAGCTGTGTTTCTCAAATGTTTTATTGTCCCAAACAGCCCCGAGTTAGGTGCACAGGTTAGGTAACAAGTGCACAGGTAATAAGCGATCATTCTGATTTTTTTTCAAAATAAAATTTTGAAAAAAAATAAGATTTCAAAATAAAATAAAAATGTCTATTTTTTTCAAAATAAAAATTCTGCTACCCATCGGGCTTTTCTTACCAGAAAGTTCCATTCAAAGATTTATAAGCAAAAAAAAAAATTTCAAGACCAAGATTAAGATTTAAAAATCCGATCGTGATGCCAAATTTGAAATCAACACGTATTAAAGGAATAGCAGAAAAGGTAAAGGAAAGTAAAATTTGTTGGCCACTGAAACTTTCACTGGGACTTTATTTCCAAACTTTTCCAGCACAAGGCCCTCTTTTCAAGGTCAAAATACTTTGTAGATAGTTTTCCCCTAACAAACATGATGAAAGTCCTACTTTTAGACTATGCTGAAAAAGAGCTACTATTGCTCCAATACTATTATTTAAAGTTTTGTGTTTTTCCACCAGAGAGTTGCCTTCTTGACGTCTCCACCTGGATGTCTAATAGTAAAGTGTGTGTGTTCAACTCCGGCTGCCCCCAAGCCCTCCTGTAGCCTCCCTTCAGTTCAGGTTAACTCTGTTCTCTGGATCCTCAGGTCAAATCTCTCTTCCTCTCACGCCCCACAGAAGTCTATCACCCAAACTTGTCACCTCCACCTGTTCTGTCCAAACCTGTGCAGAGCCCAGTGTCTTCTCACATCCCTCCCTCCATCCATCACATCCTTTCTGTCCCCGTCCATCACATCCTCTCTGTCCCCGTCCATCACATCGTCTCTGTCATGGATTGCTATAGTAGCTTCCTCACTGCCCCTTTTTCTGGTTCCTTAATCCCCATCCAGTCTGTGTATAAGATGTGGTCCTGCTAAAATGTAAAAAGAGATCATGCCACTCCTCTGTTCAAACCCTTTAATGATTTCCCATCTCCACTAGAGTAAAACCAAAGTGCTTTTTCTGAGGCAAAGGGCGGAATGATCTGCTCACTTTACTAACCCCATCCCTTACTGTCCTTTCGTTCCGTCTTCTCCAGCCCATTGGCTCCATACTGTCCTGCACACAGCAGGCATGTGCTGCCAGGGCCTAGGCATTAACTGTCCCCTCCACCTGGAATGCCCTACCCCCAGATACCCAAAGGGTGAATTCCCTCTTTCCTTCAATGGAGCCTTCCAGGGATGCCTTCTCCACCCCTTTAATATAATTTTTAAAAAATGTCTTATAGCATAACTGTGTACATAATGCAATCATGGGGTACAGTGTGTAATCTAAAATTTTAACACCTCTTCTTTCACATTTTACACTCCCCTTCTTTCACTCATTTTTCCTCTTAATGCTTTTCACCTTCAACCTGACTTATTTATCTTATATACTGTTGTTCTCCTATCCGTACTGGAGTATAAGATCCGTGATCACTGGGATAGCTGTCTGTTTCATTTATTTGAGTCTATTATGTAATAAATAGTTGATGAATGAATGAATCTGCATTTCAAAAAGATAAACCCACATAATGCTTCAAAATAGACAAGAAGCATTATGTGGGTATCAGTGAGTCCACAGGACCTTCCCGGTGTCTCCACGGGCTTATAGTTCAAAGCGTGGGAACCAAAAAGAGCACTCATTTTGTCTACCTCCATATGCTGGAGATATCATTATGCCCATTTCGAGATGAGGACATTGAAATTTAGGTTAAGTGATAGGGCCAGAATTATACCTGGCTGATCAACTCCAAACCTAAACTCCTGCGTTATGATCAAAGAAGGTAATTTATACAGTCTCCTCATTGCCTTTCTGTGCAATGATAATTATTTAGGCAAAGTATTGAATCAAATAATTTATTCATTCATACTCATGAATACATTTTTAGCTATAAAGATGTGTTTATGTGTCTGAAAATTGGCTTCTTGCATAAATGTGCTGGATTCTCGTGTTGATGAAAATAAATGAATATTTACCAAATAAAATTCCCGTAATATGACACAAAAGCACATTTCCCTGAGTAATCTTTCACTGGTAAAGCTGTATTGTTATAAAATCTCCATTGTCCGATGGTTTATTGGGCAACTCTTCTGTCAAAGGCATTATGTAGTTACTCAAAGAGACACAAAAATAAAGTATAAAGCTTATTCTCATAAAGGTCATGATCTCTTCTGAAACAACATTATAGAAACCTTGACTGAAAGGCTATGGAGCAAAGTTGACCATTCATCTGTATTGTACATTGCCCAGCACAAATAGGTCCATGAGAATATGCTTGATAATTAGTGACTTCTCAGGCATTACTATTAAATATTTTCTCTCTAGTGGAAATTGGTATGAATGCTAAAAAGTGCATCTGCCAGCGATATTCTCACTCAAGTCATCTTGTTATAGGACCTGGTAATAAAACACCTCTCTTGACTTTCTGAAGTGGAAGGGCATGCACTTTAAATTGCTGTACAGGTAGTGATGACAAATTTTTGCTAAAACATCAGCATTTTTATGGCACCTTCCCCCACTGACCATCATGTGTGTCTGGGACATCTATAGGCAGGGACTTAAGAAAGAATACCCACTCGATTTTTAAGCATCTACTATGAATCAGTCCATTTCATCTAATTTAATTTCAGCCAATTTAAGGTAAGCATCGTTTTTCTATATCTGACGTCAATGAAAGGAAGGGTCTGTGCATTTTGCTCCTGGTCCTAGCTGAAATTCAAGCTTGGCTGTCTCCAGGGCTCCCCTGTCTCATTCGCATATTACAGGTTGTTCAGTGGGCCTGAAATACACTGTGGGTCTCTGGTGGCCCACGCTGGGACCGCACCTTGGTTTATCCACTCCATGCTTGCTAAGCTGAACAGTTATAAAAAACAAGATGGCGAGATGGATAGTTGTCTAATCATATCCCAAACCAGATTGTTCAATATTCAGTCCACATCTGCTGACCGTGGTGATGTTTACCTCATTTTTTTCCTTTCTAATGACTATCGCATCCTTTCTTGCTTTGTGACAGTGTGACAAATCCTTCATCACCTTTTTCATTAATCACTCCATCGGTTGGGTGACTCAGGCTGTCACACAGTAGACAATTATAGAATTATTTTATGGAAAACAGGCACTAAAACATGATAATAAAATTTCAATTATCTTCTCTCTCCTTGAGACACATTTCTTTTTGTTTTTTGCAAGATCAGACTTACCTATTCCTTTTGAATCATGTGTTTTTCAATTTAACATTTCTCTGACCACCTCAAACGCTTCAAAAGACAATCAGACAGTAAATCAAGTATGTTTTATTTTACCCAGTTTTTCTTTTCTGAATATATTTGAAATAGAATGGAACCTCACATTTGAGGAGAAGAACTTAGGTGTGATTGTTTAGGATCTTAAGTTTATAATCATGATTCTATAATTTTACGAACTCTTGCTGTTTTTGTTCTGAGTTCTGCCCCTAAAGACGACACCAGAATTCTCAGTCTTGTGGCTTCTCTGATCTATAAGGATATTCACCAGTGTGGGCAGCAGCTGGCCAGTGAAGCCCCTGATGCCTGTGAGTGAACACTAACCTAATGTCGGATCAGACCCTGGCCTCATAAGCTCTCTGAGCAACATCAAAGCAATTATAGAAACAAAGAGGAAAAGTACGACCAGAATTTTGGAATTTCCCAGTGACCTTCAAATGAGGAATTTGGCCACATGAACATACACCTCTAACACAATAACTGAAACGAGGTCAGCAAGTAACACATCAGGATTTCAGTCTGTCCTTAGTATTCCTTTCTGATCCTTAAAGGAGCTTCGAGCTACAGTTCCCAGCGTTGCTCTGGCTTGGTTAATTTTTCCCATGGTGACCATATTTTGAGCTCACCACCAACGAGAAGGACCAGAGGTATTAGGGTGTGTTTGTACATGCTTTGTATTTGTTGGAGCTTAAAGAAGCCATAAACTTCCAATTCTCCTCTTACATCAGAAAGGTCTCAGAATTCAGCTCTCAATCTTTTATTTCCCCCAGGAGAGCAAAAGGTCTCAACATCATAGCTGAGAAGCCGTTCTGAATCTTGGTCTGCAATCTCTCCGAGTTCTTAAATAATGTTTGGAACAGCCTAATGGAAATCACGTGAGGAGCACATTGTACTTGTAAAAATAGTCTAGAGAGAATGTAATGCTTGGTTAATTATCCAGATGTGTAAAAGCACAATGAAGTTGGACTTAAAGAAACTCGTAATGGTGTATTCTGTCTGAATCTTTCCCTTCTTACATGTTTCAACAACATTCACTGTCTACTGACTGCAACCCTGCCCCTTGGTGACTTTTAAGGGAGGAAAAAAGATTTCATATCTAAAATCAACCTTCTATCAGCTCCTCCAGAAGGAAAAATAAAACAGTGTCAGAGAATAATATTGTAAAGGAAACAATATCCTCTTACAGAAATTTCACATATGTTAGCAGTTACTATTGTCTAAGCTATTCTCAGTTGACCACATTTGAGTAAGTAAGGCTGAAGTTTAGCAGGAAAAAAAAGAAATAGATGCAGTTATACTCAGTATCTACCTTGCCACTGCCTATGCACTTCATGGTGAAACATTCAGGATTTTTTGGCTTTTGAAATGAGGTGTATCTAAACCTGGACACAGAGTTTCACCATCCACAGGCCTTAAGGAATATGCTTTCCTGCTCTGTCTCCACTATCTCCAGCCACTCCAGAGGAACAAGGCCTCTGACATGAAGAATTCACTGCAGAGCTGGTGAGAATGTCTCTGTATCCCTAGAAGGAATTGAGGCCGGCTGCCCTTTTGGAAAAAGCCATAGGAAGGCCTTGTTCTCCAGCTCCTCCCAGGCATGGACTATGGTAGAGCCCCCCTACTTCCACTTATGGGAGAGGACCAGAGGAAATAAGAGAATTTCAGTGGCTCAAAGAAAACTTTAGACACACCTTGAAAACCCCAAGAAAGCCATGAAGACTGGTGAAATTTAATTTATTACATTTAATAAATAAGCCTTGAGAAATAATTGCATTCCAAGGACTTCAAGTCTTTATATCACTCAAAACATCCATTTACTCCATAAAACTTTATGATCAAAGCCAAAGTATGAAAGCCTAAGTATCACGGAGTAGCATGCAACGTCGAGTCACAAGGACAGGATTAGGCCAGGACGAACTTGACTTGTTCTAGCCTTAGGGTAGAAGCTTATTTCACTCAGTACAGTATTTTCTCTGAAGAAAGAAATGTGGCTTTAAAATGGTCAGTTCAGAAAATTAATGAACGAGGAAAGCTAGAACTCCAGTGTTGTGGTAATCTCTACAATTTCCTAAACATTCGTAGACCATGCGTCATCTAATTCAAGACCACATTGCTGCAAAGAAAAGAAGAAAAGGCTTCTAAGAAGAATATGGCTTTAACAAGGCCACCTATTTCTGTTGAATATATGCTTAAAAAGAAGTTTGCAAAATCTGCAGGCCTAAACATAGAGCAAAAACATTTTGACCTAGAGCCAAATGTTAGTCATGTAAACTTATGTAGATGGACATGATACCTTCCAAGTGAATATTCTTGTCTAGTATTGAGAAGAGGCTCTTTAAAAAAAAAAAATCAATCTGTCAGTGATAGACTTAGGGGAACAGGATGCATTTTTCCCAACTTAGTCTGACCTTGGTGCCAATTTGGAGAAACCTAGCTTGTAGCCAGGTGACTCAACCAGATGAATACACCCTTTTGTTTAAAATGTAGACTACAGTTAATTTGACTTTTAAATAGCCCTGAACACTTGGGGCTGGATAATATAAAAAAGGTGAGTCTTTGTTTGCTCACTGTAGGTAGAATTCAGAAGGTTGACACTAACAATAGATTTAACTTAGCATTTCCGGCCCCCATATAGACATCACATCTAATCAGATACTATTTATGTCTGTGTGCTGCGTGGTCCAGCATGGTAGCTCCCTTCAGACAAAGCTTATAATGACTTCTGATGTACTTATATTCTTTTCCATGCAACTAAAGAATCAGTAAATACATATTGATTTGATTTGGATATGCTATCCTAAAGCCAGAGGCCCACGTTGCAAACATTTCCATATGTCCTCCTTCCCTTCTTTGGGTTGTAGCTTAAACCTTGAATTTTGTAATATTAAATTCAATTAAATAGTCACAAATCCATTTTCAATTCTAAAGAAAATATTGGCAAACGCAGATGAACATAATTGAAAATAGACATTTGTCATGAGCTCAAGAGTTAAACCAGCTTGAACGTTATCTAATAAAATTCAGAAAGTTCCAAGCTTTGAGAAATAATTGCATTCCAAGGACTTCAAGTCTTTATATCACTCGAAACATCCATTTACTCCATAAAACTTTATGATCAAAGCCAAGTCTTTATGAATAAAACTAAGTCTTGGCCAGAAAGACAGAGACGTCCAAGAAGCTAGGGAACTTCTGTTTACATAAGGTTGATGACTCTAGAGATTCTGCACGAAATATGGAAGGGGGTGTTTGACTCCCTTCTGCAGAAAGTGGACCTGTTTTGCGGGAAGAGGCAGATCCCGGAGGCAGTGCAATTTCAAGGAGAGAGCACCCAGCTCCAGAGAGCATCTCCACAAGTAGGGTTACAACCCTCAGCTAGTTCCTGCATGACAATCTTCGGAGTCTGACTGCTCCTCCACTTTCTGGCTGGGTGACCTTGATAGGCACCACCTCTGTAAGCCTCAGTCACCTCACTTATAAAATGGGGGTAATAAGAATAACACCTACTTCATCAAGTGACTGTCAGGGTTCTAGGGGGTTAATGTATAAAACAGTGCTTAGCATAATGCCTGCCTCGTTGCAATTCTCAAACAAGATCTACAAATAATAGACATGAACTAGCCATCCTTGTAGCCACCAAATTTAATGATCACAGCTTGGGCCAATAGATAATGTACAATGGTAAGGACCACAGGCCTGTTAGGATAGCTTAACTGCCTCTCCTGGACTTCCATGTCAGTGCTTGAAATTTCCCTATTACAAATGTCTTTCCATATGTATCGGCTCTGATCTCTATTTTATACAAACATGTCAAGAGCCCTGGCTGGGTTGATCAAATCCTTTCTAATAGACAATGAGCTATATAAGTCAAGACGGCTGAAACTGAACAATCATGATGGGGATGGAAGAAGGATGGAGAAATAGAACCCGAAAACAATACAGCCAACGAGAGGAAGGCTGAGGGTGGGAGCTGGGCCTGGACGGGCCAGGAAAATAATGGAGGGGGCAGGGACATCCCCAGGGACTATGGTGCAGGGAGAGAAAGAAAATAGTGTCGAAAGAAACAAATTAAACAAACATGGCTCTCACATCCTGGGAGCCACCATCTCAACCCAGTGGGCCATGATGATTTCAGTAAGGGTTGTCAGACTCCATGCCCCCAACAGGGCCCTCCCTGACCTGTGCAGATGAAGATAAGATATTCCATTAAACTCCCTAATTAATTTTTAAATAGCTTTAAAGTTTTGCCTGTATGGGGCCCTCAAATAAACCAAAACTGCTTCTAAAGAAAGCCTGCAGTGTTTTGCTGATGGAGAAGAGACACCCAGTTTTAAACACATGCCCTGCCAGACTGGAGGTGCCCCACCATCCAACGGCACCATTGTCCATATGTACTGACACTTTCCCGGAGGGGTATATAAAACCCATGTTCTGGGAATAATGGGCAGTCCCCTTGGTCCCATCACCTGCCTGCCTTCCCATGAGGGCTACTTTGCTTTAACTTCTAGTTGGGCCCACGTATACTTGAGAGGATTCTAAATGTGTAAGAATCAAGGCAATCTCACTAATAGTTACTGGCTCAGAAAGGATAACACTTACAAAGGAAGTTAATTATGGGAATTAAACACAGCTTGTTTCTCCTTTTGAAGTAAATTTTTTTTCATGCCTCAGGGAGGGTGATTTACAGACCCATTTGTCTCTTTTGAGAGAAAATTAATTCCAGTTGGTGTTCTGAGCAGAAGTGAAGAGAAGAGAAGGAGGCGAAGCAGCTTCTCCTGGGCCCTTCCCGCCCACGGCCCTTCCCACCCTCCTCTCTGGAGTGGCCCTGTCACGGTCCACGCGGCCGGGCAAGGCACTGGCGTGGGCCCCGACATGCTTTACTCCTTACCATATAAAACATAAGCAAACCAACTTCTACTATCAAATGGTAAGTTTTGTTTTTTAGACAAAGTAAACTATTTCTTTTAACAATGGTTTCAAAATAGCAGAACACAACTACGAGGAGGGACTTTACCTCACAAATTCAAATATTGTGACCTGGTTGTTTGTACCCTCGCAATAACCTGCAATTAACAAAAAATGATTTCAAAATAATAGGCACAGAGTAGAGATAACAATGCCACAACCCAGTGAGGACTGACCAGAGCTTCTATTTATTAACATTTCTGCTCCTGTCCACAGAAGTGAGGCCATGGGCTTTGGAGTCATCATATATCAAAGCAGCTTTTCAATGTGAACAGTAATAATAGTCATCACGTGTGGGGTGTCACCACTGCCAGTCACGATGCTATTTGAGGAGAATTGTCTAATGAAACACCCAGAACAACCCTACGTAGTAGGTACTATCATTTCCAGCCTGCATTACAGTCAAGTCTCTGAGCAGCTGCTCCAGATGTGTTGAGTATCAGGCTATTTTCATTCATAGCACACGAATCTGAAAGATGTTTAGGCCCAGTGCATTTGCTCTGAAAAGCGGAAAAGCATTTCTGAGTTTGTGCATTTATTTTTTAAGGACAGTTCTACAAACTGAGTAGCGTTATTGGTTTAGCTTTCCTAAGAGTGTGAGAGAAGTGAGAGTTCAGGAGAGAAAGGACTTAACTTTCTTGAAAAATCTAGAACAACATTTTTTTTTTTCTGGCAGTATTACTGGATAGAGGGAGGTGAGCTGGTACTACGTTCAACTTCAGTTGTGTAGAGATGCTTTAAGACTAAGCCTAGGTAACTACAGTTGAACTTCTTGTAAAGGAAGATAGCCTTGGAAGTGACGTAATATAAAAACCAACCTCTCTGACTGTAAAATCAAAAACAGAGGCCTTGGAGGTTAAAAGACTTTCTTAGAATTATACAGTTAGACTCAAAACCAGCCCTGAATCAGGTTAATATGCACTTTACTTCTTCATTCTGCCCCGTGGCCTTAAAACAGAAGACAACCTGGACGGAACAATGTAGACTGCAGAAACACAGCATTCTAATAAAAATAACACCCACCAAAGCACCATTATTTAGTGTTCTTCCTTCTAGGAAGAGATGTGCGCCCAGAGTGAATATCCCCCAGGTGGTCCTGTAACGACGCGGCTGCCTGGCGGCTGTCCTCTATCTCAGGCCCTGCCCGTCCCTGCATTCACATCTTCCTTCATCACCTGGAAGGCACAGGTTTCCTTAGAAGTATTCATCCTGGCATCAAAGAAGATAAAAAGAAAATTGTCCTGCACACGTTTGGGAATATGCATAAAACCACTAGGCAGATGTGAAAATAGACAAGTCAAATTTTTCATCCGGGATTTGGCAACCTTGCCAAACGTCATGGTTTATATCAACATGATGGTTAACAACATTGCCATGTTATTTCCAGGACAAGAAATTTCACACTAAGCAGATCCCTCTTCTGTCGGAGGTAAAGAATGGGCATTTTCCAGGGTGGCTACCAAATGAGGAGAGTGTCATTTCATCCCTCTTTCCCCAACTTGCCTCTGAAATTGACTAAAAGACAAGGAACAATAGTGAATTGCTGGTAGAGGTCCTAAGTAATCCTGACTGGATAATTGGCTTTAAAAATGTGAAGTATCTCATGCTAAGCAATCAGAATATCTTTCCCAAATAGCTTTCAGAAAGAGAAAAAAGCAGGCACTCATTATCCTAAGTGAAAGACAGTTCCTAGTTCCATTAACTTGCCACTCTTTTGGAAAAACTGAGACCGTTTTTCTCTTTCACTGTCTTAGGGTGGACATCAGTGGATGTGTTAGCCCTCCGCCCTTCCAGCCCTTCCCCTCGTGTCATCACTGGGATCTTCCCCTGGGGACCTCTCACCTCCCACTCTCAGGCCTGGTGGTTCAGAGCCTGAGGGCTCCCCTGCGACTCCTCCCCTCCCAGGGTGCTGGGGCTGTCCTCCGCACCATCCTGGCCAATCTGTAGATTCCAATCCCCTGGCCTCAGTTACTGGTTCTAGGACAGGCGTGGGATCCAAATGGATCATGTGATATTCAGGAATATGGATGATTCCTAAAAAGAGAAGTTGAGCTGGCCGGCTACAGCTGCTCTGAGTGGGTGAAGTAGGACCATCCAAGGGAAAGAACCTGTCTGATTTGATCAAGTCCCATTGATTTATTTTTGTTGTTGCTATAATTGCCTTTGGGATCTTAGTCATAAATTCTTTGCCTAGGCTGATATCTAAAAGTTTTTTCTACATTTTCTGCTAGAATTCTTGTGGTTTCACACCTTAAATTTAAGCCTTTTATCTACCTTGAAGTAATTTTTGTGATGCGTGAGACATACGGGTCCTATTTCCCTCTTCTGTATATGGCTATCCAATTTTCCCAGCACCATTTATTGAACAGGGTTTTTTTCCCCCAGTATAAGTTGTATGGAAAACAATATGAAGATTTCTCAAGGAAGTGAAAGTAGACCTACCATTTGATTGAGCAATCTCACTCCTGGGTGCCTACCCAAAGGAATTGAAGTTATTTTTTCAAAAAGACACCTGCATTCTAATGTTTATTGTAGCAAAATTCACAATTGCAAAAATATGTAGTCAACCCAAGAGCCCATCAATTCATGAGTGGATTAACAAAATGTGGTATGTGTATACCATGTACTACTACTCAGCCAAAAAAAGGGATGCATTAATGCCTTTGCTGCAATTTGGATGGAACTGGAGACCATTATCCTAAGCGAAGTATTTTAAGAATGGAAAAACAAACACACCACGTGTACTTTCTAATAAATTAGAACCAACTGAGGGGCACACATGTGCACAGAGGGAGTTAAAAGTCATTGGAAATCAAGTGCAGGGGTGGGGGGAAGGGAAGGGGCAAAAACCTACCTAACGGGTACAACGAGCATTATTTGGGTGATGGGCACAATTAGCCCTGACTCAGCATTATAAAGCTATCCACCTCACAAAAACATTTGTACCCCCTTAACATGTTGAAATTAAAAGTTAAAACAATCAAAACAAAAAAACAAAAAAACACCTGCCTGAGAATGGAACCAGAGAAGTACAAGCCAAGTACGCAGATCAGAAGAGAATGACAGATCCTGACCGCAGGCTTACGAGCACCCAGATTCAACTGTGCCTGACACGAAATCCATCAATCAGTCCCCCTTTTTACTTCAGCCACTTTAAATAGGGTTTCTATCATTTGCAAGGAAAAGAACCTTGACTAATGCACCCCTATTTACTCTGCAAAATTCAGCCCACTTCCTCTGGTTGGCTTTTTCTGAGGATTCCTTACTGAGAGGTATCTGTCTGCAGCTTTCCTGTGGCTCTTCATTTTTCTAGCCATTTCACTAATTGAAGCTTTCACTTTGTATGGTAATCATTAGACCTTCAGGTCTAGAGCAGGGTCAATGTCTAACTGAATTCCTAATACTTCCCTAATGCCTCAGGCTTTAGGAGAGACTCAAAATATCTGTATTGAATTGAATTTGATTCTAAATACTCTTTCAGTGGATGTTGCACCCTTAGTTCCCATAGCACTCAGAATATAAGTCCAAACTCTTTGCTATGGCAGCAGGGTCCCTGGGGATCTGCCTGCGTCTCTTTTCTCAGCTCCCACCCCAGGGCTCTGTGCTCTGCCTTCACCTCCCAAGTCTGCTCCTTCCTCTGAGTCTTTACATTTGCTATTTCTTCTGCCAGGAAAGCTGTTCTTCCAGACGCTGAAGACATCGTTCCATCATATCATTCAGGGTTCTGCTCAATTATCTCCATGTCAAGGAGTCTTGCCCAGACAATCTGATCCAAAGTAGCACTTCTGTCACACTCCAACCTTTGCCCTCCTATATTTTTTTCATGACATTTATCACTGTCTGATGCGGGAGTGCCCAGTACATATTTATTTTACTTATCACTGTCTACTCTAGAATGGATGAGGGCAGGGATTTTTGTTTGTTTTGTTCACTGTTGTATTCCTAGCCCTTAAAACTATATCTGTGTTCTCAAAATAATGGCTATTATAAATTTTATTTTATGTTTTTTTAATTTTTAATTTTTGTTTTTTTTGAAACAGTCTCACTCTGTCGCACTGGGTAGAGTGCTGTGAAATCATAGCTCACAGCAACCTCAAACTCTTGGGTTCAAGTGATCCTCTTGCTTCAACCTCCCAAGTTGCTGGGACTACAGACACTTGCCACAACATCTGGCTAGTATTTTTTTTTCTAATTTTAGTCCCCTAGCTAGTTTTCTTCTATTTTTGGCAGAGACTGGGGTCTCACTCTTGCTCAGGCTGGTCTTGAACTCTTGAGCTCAAGGGATCCACCATCCTTGACCACCCATAGTGCTAGGATTATAGGCATGAGCCACCATACCTGGCCTTGATATGCATTTTACAAATAATCTTACATCGAAAAGGATAAAAACAGAAAGCTCTAGAATTGAAACCAACATTGATAAGTGAACCTAACTGTATATTAAATCGTAACATTGTCACCCTGAAAAAGATAGAGTTCTGATAACTTTTCAACACAGGACTTTGATGATAAGCCTACAGCAAAATGTAGCCTAAAGATGAAAATAGCTGCAGAAAAAAAGAACTTTAAATGTAACTTTGAGGTTTCTTGTTGGTAATGGTACCAGTGGAGTAATTCTGAAAACACTGGGGACATAACATGGGACTGAGCAAAACAATAAGCACACTGATGCTGGTGGGAAGCACGGTCCTCAGCACAGCAGGAAAATGAGGCATGCAGCTGTGGAACGGGGAAAGAAGAGAACCCGCGGTGTGGAATTAGGGTTATGGGTGTGAGTATGAAGTCATTTTGTTTCCTAGCTCTGCCCACAAAGTCTACCAGAAATGACATCTCAGAAGCAACGAGCACCCTTCCTGCCCAGGACTGGCGTTTTAAATACCATTCCTCATTCCGAGGAATCAGGGCTCCTGGAAGAAATTATTTCAGGGGGACAGCAAGGAAAGTACAAGATGATAATGGAACATACGCTGAAGGTACAAAAAGGAGGTATACACTTTTATTTATTTTTTAAACAGAGCCTCACTCTGTTGCCCAAGTGAGAGTGTTGTGGTGTCAGCCTAGCTCAGAGCAACCTCAAACTCTGGGGTCAAGTGATCCTCTTGTCTCACCCTTCCAAGTAGCTGGGACTACAGGTGCCTGCCATAGTGTCCAGCTAATTTTTCTGGGTTTTTTTGTTTTGTTTTGTTTTTTTTAGAGATAGGATCTCACTCTTGATCAGCCTGGTCTCAAGCTCCTGAGCTCAAGCAATCCTCCTGCCTCAGCCTCCCAAGGGCTCAGATTACAGGTATCAACCACAGCGTGTTGGTGGAAAAAATGTATATACATTTTAAGAAAGGAAAAAGACTTGCTGTTAAAAATGTAATACTCAGGTCATGTTTGACTTTGGCAATTACACAAGATACAATTTAGAAGATAACAAATGTTATTGGCTATTGAATATGACAATTTTAATGCAGTTTTTTCCTTTTTTAAAAAAATGTATACATTTTTTGGCACCTTCTGTATTTGTACCAAAAACATAAGGAAACACTCAGAAAGTAACGGGGACCTGTGAAAAGAGCACGGTTGAAGGGGCTCCCATCAACAAAACTGCAACAATATAAACGTCAAGGACGATAATGATAGCAATAAATTATCACAGATCAAATAGGTGCAGCAATGCATATCCATGAGTCTACAGTAAGCTTTATGGAAGTAAATAATAGAGAGAAGGAGGGAAAACTCTTCATGACAGAGGAATGTAAATGACAACTATAGTAAGACAGTTTAGAAAAATCACCATTTGGTAACCTCCGGTGTAATAACTGATTCGGACAGAGGTCATCAATAGATATTAAAACTTTTGGGTGACAGATTTTCAGGGAACGGATGTTCCCATGGTTTTCAGATTATTAATTAATTATAAATAGAAACAAATGTCTTTACAACAGTGAGATCCCGCAGACAGCACCTTGACATAGTGATCAAGTTCACTATCCCGGTAATGGGCATGCTGACATTATGAAACTCCTTTCTATGATATAACAGAAAGTATATGGCATCACCTCTGTGGCGCTCACACCACAATGTTTTGACATGGAGGAAAGAAAGAATCAGATTCAGAACATAGAACATTTCACAAGGCGTCTGGCCAGGGCTCTTCCAAATCATCTTCATGAATGACAACAAGAAAAAGCCAGGGACTGAGGCATGAACGCTCACTGTACCCACAACATTATATGAACCTTTATTGAGTCCTAGGTTTAAAAATGCTCTAGAAAATATTTGGTGGGTAACTGGAGAATTTCAAATATAGTCTCAATCATTATTGATGTAAATATATGTTTGTGTATGTGGATGTATATGTGTATGTATATTTATAATGGACAGACTGGCATAATATGTTTCAGTCTTGCTGAGGTTTGAGCAACGTGAGCAAACGTGACTTCAACTCACCTCCCCCGTGGCATAAAACTCATTATCTTTATATTCAGGAAACAACTGGAAAAACTGAATTAATGCACTGCAAAAAAGAATAACAACAACAAGGAAAGCCAGTCAGAAAAATGAATCAGAATCGCTTCATGCCATGATACCAAACCAAACCCTTTGGTAATAGGTGTTCATATTCATTTGAAATAAGATGCTATTTTGCCATGAGCTTCTAGAGGGCATTTTTTTCTTAAAAAACTTCATGTACACAATATTGCATACTATATGGATGTTTAGAAAACACGTGAGTTTACTTTATGCTACTAAGAAGTTTGGAAAAGTGGACTTCAATTTACTGGGCACATTTCCAAATCTCTGTCTTACCAATCTGGATCATCTACCTATTGGGTGACCCTTGAGGAAATGAAATGGGCTTTCACCTACAATGTAGCAATTCTTGGAGGTGGCTCTGTAAACCTTGTGACCCCATTAGCCCAGGTTTGTGGTCAAGTAACTGGAACCTCAGTTGCTAACCAACCTCCCACTAAAAGGAGACCCTAAACATCTCTGATGGAGCTCCCAGAATATCAACATTTTAATAACCAAAGAACAGAAAACTAAAATGACTATAATCTAAAACCAGCAGACGGCCCCAGTTATTAAAGTAAACGTACAGTGGCCTCTGAGCTAAGAAAAATTTACAGTTACTTAAGAGTACAACAGCCACTTCAGGAAGTTAAGCTTAAATTGATTTAAACAGACTCAAAGAATTTTGTTATAATAAGCTGGGGAAAAAAGACGGATCTTTAAAATGACTCTCTAATTGACAAAAATCTTTCAAAAAAAGGAAATCAAAAACTAGTGAAACTCCGAAGCCCTCTGAGTGTTTTGACCCAGATTACAGTGGCTTCCAGACACTAGGGAGGGGCTTTGTCCCAGCTTCCTGCTGAGGAACTGAAAGCCACGAGCCACCCAGGGAAGATGAAAGACCAGGAGGCTCTGGAAACCCAGGAGGAGCAGAGGTCAAGGGTTACAGAGAGGCAAAACTGGGTCATCACAATCACCATGATCCTGCCTAGACTTAATTTTCAAAGGCTCCATGAAAATTCACCATGTGACACTACTGTAGGGTTTGGGTATATTTCTGTATTCATTATTTATAGTGGCCTTTGTAGCAATTAAATCTGAGGAGCTGCATTTTATAGCTTTCGTGTTTGTGCTGGCAATAAGCTTGGCTTTTGAACCCAGATAAAAATAGGGACTCATTCTCCACCCTTCCCTTTCCAACCTCCAGGCTACAAACTACTTCCCTTTCTTCTCATTCCTTAGTGGAATCTTACTAGATAACTTAATTTAGTAAATCTCAATTAAGCCTTACGCTTTAGCTTAAAGCGCATTTCCTTGTAGGATCTGTGAAAGACTCACCAGGGCTGCCAGATTTAGCAAATAAAATTATGACATCCAATTAAATTTGAATTTCAGATAAATAACACATAATGTTTCAGGATAAGTATATTTTAAATATTTCATGGAACAGACTTACCTTAAAAATGTATTTGTTTCTCTGGAATTCAAATTTACCCACACATTCTGTGTTATCTGACAATCTTAGTGGGAGATAATCTCCTAGGTTACTTTGAGCTCTAAAATGCCACAATTCTAAAGGCAAGGATCTGCTTGAGGAAGTTATCATGGAGTTTTAATCTCATAGTTACATCAGAAAAAAAAAATTGAGGCCAGGTGCAGTGGCTCATGTCTGTATCCTGGCACTTTGGAAGGCCAAGGTGGGAGAATCACTTGAGACCACGAATTTAAGGCCGTAGTGATCCGTGATCATGCCACTGCATGCCAGCCTGAGTGACAGAGCAAATCCTTGTCTCAAAAAAATAAAAATAAAAAAATTGGCTTATTTCTTTTTTAATAAGTGCTTGGTCGGTCTTTCCTTAACAGGAGTGAAGAATGAAAAAGGTAAATTTAGTAAGTTAGATTTACATATGCCACTTGCTCATTTAATTGCATTTTAATCAGAAACTAGACTCATTATGTGGTGAGGGTAGGCTTGAAAATAGAATCTAGAACTGTGCCCACATGAAATTTCAAATTTTAGAAGCAGTAGAATTGCTAAAATATAGACCATAAAATACACACACGGGTGTGTACGTGGGCACACTGCAAGCACAAGAGCCATCGGCCCAGGGAGCTTGCCTCTTCCAGGTGATTCCATTGGACAACCTTGCTGGCATCGAGCCACGGACTTGTCTAATAAATAGAATTGAGTTAAAGGCTATCTGCTGGCAGAAAGGTACATTAAAGGACAGTAAGGAGAAAGAGAGATTTGCAAGGAAGAATGGCTAGGAGGAATTGATTCCCCAGATAATGTTTTAAAAAGAAAAGTTGGTAGATGCCGAGGAGGTGAGTGGACATGATCCCGTTATAGATTCAAAGACAGCACTAGAACTTGTTCAGTTCACATGGACTTGGAAGCATAATAAACACAAACAACGGTCAGGACAATTGAGTTTCAAATAATCTAAGCAAAAGCTCCCCACCAACAGGAGCCAGGCAAGGTGTAGCTACCGCAGTCACTGTCACTGGACTGAAACCAGCTGGGTGACAAGAATGCTGGTGGAGTTGCTCTGATGCAGCACCCGAGGGGGCCTCTCCTCCATCATGACACTCCCCGTGTGGCTGAGCCAGGATCCTCTCCACCCAGCACAGATCGTATAATGTTTGCATTTAACATTTAAAGCCTGCTTCGTAGTTGGGCTGCTGTGAAACTTTGTTTAGCAAGATGTATCACTTCCCATTACAAACCAGCACGTGGGACAGAACAACAGGGTCACTTCTATTCTGCTGCTAAGAAAATAACTACAGGCCACTCCTGGACTGTAAGCATCAGGAGAGCTGAGACCTTTGGGGCTGTCCACTACTGTACCACCAGCTCCAAAAGCAGTAGCTGGCACGTAGTGAATAGGCAGCTGATAAGCAGAGGCAGGGGAGTGGCACCAGCAAGGAGGTTCCAAATCAAGGGAATAAGTGTATTATTTTTCAGTAAATTTGTTTCCTAAACCAGAGAGGCATTGTGGCTCAATAGATTATCCCAAACAGGGGAAAGTAAGAGAGGGAGAGAGAAGAGAGAGAAAGTATTTAAGCATCTTGTTAGTGAAAAGGTTTCATTCCCAGACACAAAGAAAAGCAGCATAAATGTGAATGGTAGATACCCCTTTAAGAGGCCACTCCTATGGCCATGCACTATTAAAAGTGAAAAGAAATGGGATTTTCAGAAAAAAGATGGTTTCAAAGGGAGAAAGAGAAAGGTCCACTCTTTAAACCCGTAGTAGCCCATTTACAGGTTTCAAAGTGACCTTATTCCAAACACCCATCTGGACAGCGGGAGAGAAGAATGCAGTCACAAAGGAAGGCGTAGTGTAAACTATAAAGGAAACAGCTGAAATCAGTTTTCTGCACTACCCTTGATTAGCTATTTTCCACTTGTAAGTGCCTGAAGCAAAAAGAACTAAAACAGCTATAAACAACGGATGCTTTGAAATAGGTTCTCTTTACACGCCATGCAGGAGATGGACCACATGTTAGCAGTAGATGTCCACGTGGGAAGTCAAGTGGAAGCTGTGACCGATCCTGGGGGAGAAGAAGGAGAGAGGGAAAGACCTGCCAGCACAGGGATGCTCTGACTTACAGGGGCTAAAGCCCTCTTCAGTACAGAACCTCCACCCGGGCTTGCATGCGTTAAAGCCAAAAGTGGGCTGGGGGAATTGAGGGTAGTAGGTTTGGGGTCCCAAGAACGAGACACAATGCTAAGGAAAAGAGCTGGCTGTGAGGAACCGCTGGGAGGACCAGGGGCCAGCACAACCAGGTCTGCGGAGAGGAGAGGAGGTGCCAGGGAGGAGGCGGGAGGGGACCCCCTGCGAGCATCGCTGTGCCTGGAAGCAGGAGGGTGGAGTCCTGGGCATCGCCCCTGGAAATTGAATAGAAGTGTGCAAATCATGGGACATGTGGAAAGTGAAAGTGGAGACGAAAGATAACAGCCATGTTCTTTCCTGGGTCAGCAAGGGAGAGATATATTTGGGAGAAAGACCCAAGAGGTTCCTCTTCCCTCTCTCCTCAGCCATCTGCCTTGGGGAGAAAGAAGAGTACATCAGAAAGCCCTTGTCAGAGATCAGAAAACAGACACCCATTAGATGCCAGAGATCAGAAAATGGACACCCATTAGGTGCACTTTCACGCTGGAGCCCCAGTGGGTTTGCTCACCTAGGAATTAGCAGAGCGATTGTCCGGTGGAGGTGGGGGGTAGGCGAGCTAGTTAACTCCTCTAGCCACTAGGGTTCTTTTAGTAAACTGTTATAAATGCATAAAGGGGTGGCCTAGTGACCTGAAAGAATTCAGGACTTATTCTCCAATAATAATTTATAGACTGGAAAAATCTGACCAAATAGGAAAGGTCACTTACTTAAAAAAAATGCTAAAAATAGCTTTAATGACTATGAGTAAAAAAAGAGAGAAATTATATGTACACTGTTTTATTAAGGCTTACCACTTTGTACTTTTCCTTTTTTTTTTTTTAAGCAAAGTAAAATGCTGTAAGATGAAGACAAAACTTCAGAGACGAGCTAACGAGCTCAGTTTTCAGCCTGGAAAAGTTAAGAAGTGGAAGCAAAAGAGTGAAGATTGCATCTGAAGGCCGCACAAAAGGAGGGCTCCTGGGAGAGGAAACAAGCCAATATCTGAAAAGGTGCTGTCTCCCAGCAAAAGCAAAGTTAAATACGTTTTTGGAAAACAAGCAGAAACCTCTCAGACATCTGGTTGAAAGGTTCGACAAATAACCTATTGGAAAAATTCTGTTCTGTTGCTGTCGTTTTTTTCAAGGATATTTCTGCAAAACTATAATCATGCCTTAAGATTTATTTATTTATTTATTTATTTTTGTGAGACAGAGCCTCAAGATATGCCTTGGGTAGAGTGCTGTGGCATCACAGCTCACAGCAACCCCAAACTCCTGGGTTTTTTTTTTTTTTTTTGAGACAGAGCCTCAAGCTGTCCCCCTGGGCAGAGTGCCGTGGCATTACAGCTCACAGCAACCTCCAACTCCTGGGCTCAAGCAAGTCTCCTGCTTCCGCCTCCCAAGTAGCTGGGACCACAGGCTCCCACCACAACGCCCGGCTATTTTTTGGTTGCAGCCATCATTGTTGTTTGGTGGGTCCAGGCTGGGGATTTGAACCTGCCACCTTAGGTGTACGTGGCTGGCGCCTTAGCCGGTTGCGCTATAGGCGCCGAGCCAACTCCTGGGTTTAAGAGATTCTCTTGCCTCAGCCTCCTGAGTAGCTGGGACTATAGATACCCACCACAATGCCCGGCTATTTTTTTGGTTGTAGTTGTCATAGTTTGGCAGGCCCAGGTCAGATTTGAACCCATCAGCTCTGGTGTATGTGGCTGGCGCCTTAGCTGCTTGAGCTACAGGCGCCACCCAATGCCTTAAGATTTCACCTCTTCACATTACTCTGTTTTCTGGCGACTTGTACAATTATCAATGACAATGTTTCAAAGTTGAAAATAGAATGTGTGTGAGTGTTTGGGTGCGTGTGCGCGCACGTGTGTGTACATATGCCTTGAATAGAAGCAGCCTTAGAAAATCTTCAGGAATTGGACTAGACGGACCAAGCAATGCCACCAGTGGAAGAATTTTCCTTTTCCTTTAAAGAAGACAGTCTCTCCGTCTATTCCTCAGGCTGGTGTGCAGTGCAGTGGCTCACTATAGCCTTCAACTCCTGGGCTCAAGCCATCCTCCTGCCTCAGCCTCCTGAGTCGCTGGGACTACAGGCACTACCACACCCAGCTAATTTGTTTTTCAATGAGATGTGGCCTGTTGTCCAGGCTGGTCTTGAACTCCTTTCTCAAACTCCCAAAGTACTGGGATCACAGGCATGAGCCACCGTCCCCAGCCAGACTTTTCCTATCAAGATTAAAAATAATTTGATCTGAAGAAGGCCAAGAGAGAGGGAAATCCTCTTACTTGTACAAGTCTCGGGCCACATCTTCCTCACTGGCTGCGTATCCACGAGTGTCGTCTGTAAAACTAAAGCCTGTGCCCACCTGCAGGGAAATAAAGTAGCAAGTATAAATGCAGAGAAACACACATCTGGAGACCTTCAGGGAGGTCCCACACTGGAAGGTGACCTTGTTCCGAAGGCCCATCCTCTGACTTCCAATAGTAGCCCTTCCTCAAGAACACACTGCGTTCCACATCTCCCCTCCATCCATCCCCCAAATAAAATGTCAGCACAAAGCTTTGCCTCCGAGTCAGTGGCTAAGATGTCCTAGTTCCTCAGTGAGGACCCTGCCAGATGTTGACTTAAGGAGGAAGAACTCACTTTTCTTGGCCTCTGGCTATACTATCAAAAGACCCAAAGTTGTCTCCTCTCTTAAATTTGGAGGGTGACTCGCTCTGTCCTGCCAAGAAGGAACTCTCTAGGATGGAGATGAAAGGTAGTTGTATTTGGTCCTCCACCTCCCCTCTGCCCTTGTCCTCATCCTTCTATTCTGTATTGATAAGAAATATGGCCAGTAAGCCATTTCATTTTTCAGTAAAAGTGTTTTCAAACAATTAAGACTAACTTGAAACTAACATTTCCCTGACTTAGAGGTTCATAGACAACTGAGCTGTAAATCAAAAGAAGAAGCTAGGGTGGTGTCTGTGGCTCAGAAGGGTAGGGTGCTGGTCCCATATACTGGAGGTGGCGGGTTCAAACCCAGCCCCTTAAAAAAAAAAAAGCTACTAGTTACTTTGCATCAGTAATTTGTATAATGAATGCACTCCCCACCTAGTGGAAAGTTTTTTTTGTTTTGTTTTTTGTTTTCTAAACACCCAAGCATACAGGGCATTTAATTCACTATTTATTTAAATACACAAATGGACACTAGGGAAATGGTTGACAAAACAAGGTGGGAGGGTTAACATGTCAAATTTTATTTTTCCTTCTGATTTACTTACTTTTTTCCTTGAACTATCTGAAAAGTTAGCGAAATTAGAGATTTTAGTTAAGGGGCAACGATCTCCAAATCTGCAGAAGTTGGTCCTAATTACTCTACTATTTTGCTCCTCATTAGAACCAATTTCACAAGACCTTCCCCCCAAAGTATCACTTTTTATCCTGAGATTATGCATTCTGTCTGCTTTAATCAGTGAAAGAGACCAGTTTTGCCTTTTTTTTTTTTTTTTTTTGGCAGTTTTTGGCCAGGGCTGGGTTTGAACCCACCACCTCTGGCATATGGGGCCGGTGCCCTACTCCTTTGAGCCACAGGTGCCGCCTGTAGTTTTGACTTTTTCTATCAGGAACTCTATGTGAAGGATAAGGTGTTCAAATACTATGCAATAACCCGTGATGTGGGGAACCCATGTTATTAGTAAAAAGAAACTAACCCCTTATCTGGGTGGTCTAGTTTAGTGAAAGGACATTTCATAGGATTAAACATGTGGAAAGAAGGCAGTGGATAAAATTCCAAACTCAGATATGATGACATAAATAACAGAAAAACTAAATCTCAGAATGGTTTTAATTTTATAGCTTCCATTCTATTTTTTTTTTTTTTTTTGAGACAG
>NW_003852423.1:11223488-11264312 GCF_000181295.1 Otolemur garnettii
TCCGGGCTGGGGATTTGAACCCGCCATCTTAGGTGTACGTGGCTGGCGCCTTAGCTGGTTGAGCTATAGGCGCTGAGCCAGCTTCCATTCTATTTTTAAGGGGAAAACTACACCTACTTCTTAAATGTACTTAATTAAAAAAAAAAAAAAAGACAAGAGAGAGCCCAGCACTGACACCTCCCAGGGCCATCGTGTACTCACTGGATTATCGACGTAGAGCATGGACAGTGTGAAGGTCCAGGGGAAGTCTCTGGCTCGCACTGTGAAGATGGAGAGGAGCGAGTGATGAGCAGAGCATTCCACTTGAAGGGCCGCTGTGGTCAGGAGTGCACGCCCCAACCTGTTCTCATGACTCTTGGTGGCCCCTCTGAGGTCTCTACTTCCCTCTTCTCCTTTACTCCTCCCCAACCCAGAGGGTTTCTGCGTCTAAGACAAAGCTCAGAGATCAAGCCCTGTGCAACTGGATCACGAAGAAACACCCACCCACGCGGTGACATCGTCTTTCCAGCCCCATCGGTCACCTTCAATGTCCAATCTTCCCCAAAGAGAACAACTTAGGCAAAATTGGCACATAAGTTTTTATACTGAGTCACCAGCGGGCTCACACGCCAAATTCTGACCCATTTGGGAAAGTGAACAATCTTCCCAAAATTAAACTAAGAAAACGTAATGAAGATAAACCTGGCTTCCAGCCAGAAGCTGCTCTTTCTCTCCTGCCTCCAAGACATCAGATCATAGATGTGACTGGCCCTTGACGCGTTTAGTTCATGTGAATAGTTAAGAATATAATTCCACCCATTAGTCCCATGCAAAAGAGCTGTGCCACATGTAATAAATACCAACTGTTTTTGTAAACTGAGAATGCCTGAGTCAGCAGCAGACTGCAGGGAAATAGCTTAAAACATTTCACCCACATTTCAAGGGAGAAAGCAGCCCAGGCAGGAGACTTGCCCTGGCAGTTCCTCCTCTCTGGGCAGACATGGCCAGAAAGTTGTGTTTTTATAATCTAGAACAGTTAAGCTGTTCCCGGTAGGTCAGAGTTTTGGAGCAGATATACGGTTCCCATGAATGATTCTCTACAGGGAGTACCGTCCAAGCAATACTTACTGGTCATGTTACTTGTGATAATATAAGGTCCGTGTTCCACAAAGAGGCCAAACATGGATGACCCTCCTGGCCCACCTTGTAGCCACAGAACCACTGGGGCATCTGCTGTCTGTACCTAGAGGGAACAGAAACCAGTGAGCACACGGAATCCCACCAAGGCTGCGCAATACACACAAGTAAACTTGCCCAAATCCTCTCCATCTTTCCCGGCTTTGACCAAATCCCATAAAGCCTTTCAGACCCCAGTGACAACTCTCCACTATAAACAAAGTACTGATCACCTCACATTTTGGTGAATTAGCATGTGCCTCATATGCTGGAGTCTTCTTGCCAAGAGACAGAAAATCCCTTGAGCGTGGAAGCTTTCCTCGCCTGTGTGCTGGACACCCAGCCGGCTGCCGAGGGCATGGTTTTGTTTTGTTAGCTGTTTAAACCTTCAGAGGACTTTCCCACTTGACGCGCGTATCTCCAACAGAAGTCCAACAGAATTCCAACAAAGAACCCATTCTCTTTAGTGACACTTTCCCCCTTGGACCAAGAATGCCTCTCCGATTTTATTTTACCCACTAAGAAGGTGTTCGCAGGGACCCAGAGCAACTTCATTCAACATGGGGAAACTGAGGCGGCTTGAGCAAGTCCACAGTCCTTTAGCTGATACAAGTAACAACAGCAAGGTGCGGATTTACTTGGGAGATGAGAGAGACATAAATTAGAAAGGTCATTGGCAGGGCTGGGATGTCGAAAATTGACTACTGGCAGTAGTTTCAATACCATCACCTTCAATGACAGAGGAGTGTTGTTTTTTTATAAACTCTTCCATTTAACATGTATTTATTGAGCACCCACTTTGGGCCAGGCAGGCTGCTAGGAGCGGGGTGCACGGCACAGTAGTGAGTAAAGACTAGAACTGCCTATTCTCAGGGAGCTTACAATTTCATGGGGAACACAGTAAGTAAAGAAATATTTAATGCACATGATGATTTGAGAGTGTGAACGGAAATAAGGCTGATGTTAAGAGAGTCGCTGAGGGCCGGGAAGGAGATGGTGAACACGGCGGTCTCAGCCAGGTCCCGAGCGCTGACATGAACTCTCAAGGCTGAAGAAGGCCCAGCCAGGGGCAGAGCCATGGGGCAGTTGTGGACAGAGGGAAGTGGCAAGGGGAGAGTCAGACCGAAGGGAACTGAGCGTTCACTAATGTCACGGCTCATAAGACGTGCAGTCTGCCAGGCACAGCAAGCAAAGATCCTGCTGCCCCAGCCCAGAGTGAAATCCTGCTCCCCCTCGCTTGGCCTGGTTCCACCGACCAATCAAGGCTTCACTGGAAGATGGGAGTAGATGGGCCCTGTCTTCCTGGATGTTGAGAGAAGGCTGCGGCAGAAGCCAAGACTAACTCAAGAGGAGGCGATTGAGATGCCGCTGCTGAGAACTGGGAGGAAGAGCTGAGCAGATGGAGGGAGGGAGTTCTAACCACAGCCAGGGAAGGCATGGAGGGATTTCTCTTCTCCAGTCACTGGAAGTCTGACCTAGAGTCCTTTATAGCCCTGGAACGGGGCCTTGCAGATAGAGAAGTGCTGGTAAGAACGGCCGTGCCCTGGGGACCAGCCTTCCCGTGAGACTCTGGGGTCTCATTCCAGAGCATAATGAAATTAAGTGATACAATTAACATTCTTGGAACAGTGCCTAATGTATGATAAAAGCACAATAAATGTAAATGAATCCTATAATTAGGGAAACAGCAGAAATGGTGCAAGTTCAGAGTCAGACTGTGGCTTCCACTCAGCAGGGCTGTAGCTCCCACGGTCAGCACAGTATCTGGGTAAGTGTGGGAGCTCTTGTATTCAAATTAAGGCTTTACCACCAACTAGTTATATGACATTGGGCAAGTGGCCTAAGCTCTCTGGAGCTCAGTTTCCCCACCTGTGAAATGGAATCATAATCCTACATTGTATGTCTGTTGGGTAGTTTAAACAAATTACTTTTCATAAAGCCCAGCTTTATAGCCCTTGCTCTGTAAATGTTAGCTATTGATCTAATAGACAAATACTAGGAACATATACATGGTTTGGATGCCATCTATCTGCAAATGAAAAAACAGGAAAGTGGGTTATATGGTGGTTTGTTTCTTACTCCTCTGGCCTGGATCTTCCCTGGTTAGTTTTCCACCAGTTAATCCTGACATGTCTGTGAGCAAGTCAAGAGAATGAACATCTTGTCTTATAAGTCACAGCAGGAGAAATTAAAACCAAACACAGACCTTTTAGCCTGAGAAAGAGCAAGAAACTAGAAAATATAAGCTGGGCATGGTGGTGTGCACCTGTGCTCCCAGCTACTTGAGTCAGGAGCATCACTTGAGTCCAGGAATTTGAGTCCAGGAAGTTGCAGTGAGTTATGATGACACCACTGCACTCTAGCCAGCATGACAGAGAAAGACCCTATCTCAAATTAATTAATGTTTAATTAATTTTAAAAAGACAGACTTTTAAAGCTGCTGCAGGGAAGCTGAGTGAGACCTGGAATTGGGAGCCAGAGAAGCTGTGGTTCTAGTTGGCCCCCTCTGCTTTTTCCAGCCCTGTTTCCTCATCAGTTAAATGGTGGTGATGCCTACCTCACAGCCTTGCTTTACAGGCTCCCATGAGGAAATGTATGCAAAATGATCTTGTAAAGTCTAAGGGGCAAAACTAATAGAACCAGCTCTGCCCCAGCCTGCCTACGGACTCAACTGTGTGTGTTTTGTTTTAGTAAGTGACCTGTATGTCATCTCCGATCCTCTTTTTTGCTATTTAATACCAATTCCTAGTACCACCTTCCACTTATGCTCACTCAGCAGTAAGGGAAAATTACATATTTACTAGAGGTGGGAAATAACAGGACCTGGGTGAGAGTCGCCCTGCTCTTCCCAGCCCCCTGGGGAATATGAGATGCTGGGAGTCCACCATTCCCAGACACCATCCAGCCCCCACTTCTTACAGGCAGGCCCTGGGTTATGAATGAGATAGGCTCTGTAGGTTTGTTCTTAAGTTAAATCTGTATGTAAGTTGGAACAGGTATATGTACCCATGACCTATAGTAGCCCCTTGAGTAAGTAGTGGTTGTACGTCAGTCAGATGTTCATAAGTTGGGGACTACCTGTTACATGTGAACTCCTAGAGGCCATAACATGTGTGCTGTAAGCCAGCCAATGGTTTTCAATCTTTTTAAGACACACATTAAAATAACCTGGAGAACTTTTAAAAGAATATTACAATCCCAGAGTTTGCAATTCCATCGCTCTGGAGGGGGCAGGCATCATCAGTCTTTTTCGAAAGCTCCCAGGTGTTTCTAATACGTGGGCAGAGCTAAGAATCTGGGAGGTGGATGGAGAGTTTGCCCTCTCAGATGCCCTGAGCCTCTGATCTCCACCGTATCCTCCCCTGGCCTTCCATGTCCCTTCCTGTGACCTGGCACAATGAACAGGACCTCTGGATTCTCAGAAAAAATAGCCTGATCCTGAGAGGCCACACTACAAAGTCAAGTCAAACACCTCGGTGCCAAACAGCTTTATTACTCAACTTTGAAGCACAGGACACTGCATTCCTGAAATGCTTCAGTAACAAGAGGCCTGTGCACACACCTCCAACCTCAGCTGACCTTGTCCCTCAGATTTACTTTCCTGAAGGAGGTGAATGAAGTTCACTAACCCTTGAAGAAGTCTGTTGTTAAAGAAAAGCTCATGCATATGTCTTTCTACTTCAACCAACCAGTGAACTCATATCACCTTTACCTGGAATGAAATGCAGAAGTCAGATTCCAGAAAACAAAGGTACACACATTTAATGCTGAAAACCCAGGGCTAGTTGTGTCGCAGCATATTGACTTTTGTAATACACCCTCATACTGTCATGACACACGGCATAACGTTATGTCCATAGTAATGGCATGACTTCTTATGGGGTAGCCCTTAGGATGCTATACTAAGCTCTCAGCCATAAGAATGCAGCCCTTCTCCCACTTTCTATGCCTCGCTTTGGAAAGAATAGATATACAAGTAAATGAAGACATCCTAAACCAAACCACATCACAAAACTTAGGACCAGATGAAACAGGAAATGGCCGCCATAATTCATTTCAGTGTTCTTGAATTCAGGACTTTGAAAATATTTATCATATTAAAGCTATAATTCAAGAGTACATAAGAGAATTAACCCATTTTTTTCAAAAGCTTTAAATTTTTTATTAAAACTTTTTGTAAGAAAAGTACTTCTTAACTAACATTTTTTTTTCAATGAGGGTATTGAAAAATATTCCCCGTCCTCCCAAATTCTACTTTCTAGAGATGACCATGGAGATGTGTATGTTACTCTTCTAGATTTTTCTCTATGCTCCCGCTCCCTACACACATATGTATCTTGCAGCTATTACAAATGCCATATATATACTTTTTCTTCCCAAAAGAGTATCGGGCTATATACAATATTCTATATTTCCTGTATTCACTTAATAATGTGCTGTGACTTCTCTTCATATCAGTGCATGGCATTGTTTAACTGGATACTATGACTTTACCACAATATATCAACTTATTTAACATACAACACCAACACACATAAGAGCACATTGTCTAGGGCTATGGGTATAGACATTGACAGCCAGAACATTTAATGGTTAAGAACTTATATTCTGGAGCCAAACTGCCAAGGTTTGAATCCCATCTATGCTGTTTTACAGACATGTGTCCTTGGGTAAGTTACTTAACTTCTCTGTGTCTCAGTGTCCTCTGCTTGAAAATATGGACAACAGGCTCGGCGCCTGTGGCTCAAGCGGCTAAGGCACCAGCCACATACACCTAAGGTGGTGGGTTCGAATCCCCAGCCTGGGCCCGCCAAACAACAATGATGGCTACAACCAAAAAATGGCCAGGAGTTGTGGCGGGCACCTGTAGTCCCAGCTACTTGGGAGGCTGAGGCAGGAGACTCGCTTGAGCCCAGGAGTTGGAGGTTGCTGTGAGTGAGATGCCACGGCACTCTACCCAGGGGGGATAGCTTGAGGCTCCATCTCAAAAAAAAAAAAAAAAAAGAAAGAAAAAAGAAAATATGGACAACAATAACATCTATTTCATAAAGCTGTTATGCAGATTTAAAGGGTTGACATATGCACAGCACTCAGTGTCTGGCACATCTATTTATGTGTTAGCTCTGATTGTTTTTCTGGTGGGGTGGGAAGATGGGTAATAAACAAGCAGACTAAATAAGTGGTGATGTGAAAGAATAATGGACAGGCACTAGATTAAGTAATCAAAGAAGGCCTCTGGTGTTGGGGTAACGTTTGAGCTGAGACCTGAAAGGTAAATGAATAATCCCCTACTGATAAACATTTACATATTTAATTAAGAAGAAAATAAAATGACTAATGACTTATAGGTCAGAGTACTATAGCCAAGAACTGTTGATCCAAAAGGACAAAGAGAAAACTTCAAAATATTAAAAACAAATATTTAAGTAAGAAGTCTCTCTAGCAACAGAAGAAGGCAGGCACACAGGTCCCACAACCTGGACCCTTTATTAGAGAACTGGGAGCAATTTATCTGGCTTTGCCTCAGAAGCCCTTTCAATTCTTCTGGCGACCCCTGGTGGACGATTTATGAACTTGGACACTCCTTTCTCGTGTTTGTTCCAGGATGACCAGTTCAGAGGGAGGCAAGTCAGCCATTCTGTTTCTCACATTCCATGGTTTTATTCACAGTGGTATGAAAAAATCTACTCTATGTCTTAACAGGCTGTTATTTGAAACCACACTAGTACTAAATCCCTCTGCCCCGTTGTTCTCCAGGGGGGGCAAGCCCTCCCGGGATAGTATCACCTTAAGTCTGAGTCTTCCTTTCCACCCTCATTCCCCATCACACCATACCTTCCAGACTCTCCTTTGTTTTAGGGATGGAGATGGCGGGTGAAGGTAACCTTCTCAGGCCAATTTCTGTCCTTTCAAGTAATGTGGTTGTACATGTATTTTTTCCAGAGAACTTTACTCGAGTGAATCCAGGGAATTTTAAGGTATCCCAACAAGTGTGAACAAGGCAACGTTTTGAACGAGGAAGCTAGTTGAAGTCAACAGGCATCTGCTAAGCCCCAGGGCTGGGGACACACCTCTAGCTACCCCTTTCCTCCCGTTCCCAATAAGGAATACCACACTCAGTAAGAAAAATCAGCAACAAAACCACTAACAGATCCAAATCAATGGTACTGCTTAAGATTAGACATGCAATTAGTAAATTAATTAAGGTCCTCTTCACACTTCTCCATGCAGAGGCTGATCATTTGCTTGGTTTAAGTAATATGTTCTATCTTAATTGAAGTCATTAGTACCCCAGTAAATGTCTTTAAATTCCCCCAAGTCTGTTCAAATGGACTCCCATTTTGCCACACAGATCCCAGTTCAGCTGATACTTCAGCTGCTACGCTAATGGTGTTAATCAAGGCAGAGATTTTTATTTAAAGCAATTAGTTTTGTGACTAGAATTGTTAAATAGGTACATAATAAAATTTTAATTCTGCACAGACATTCCCAACACACACAACCTGCTAAAGACATTCTGTGTTTTTCAAAGGAATTTTACTTACAGTGGTTGTTGCTGACCAGTCCCTAAATCCTCCTTTACTAAGATTGTTGCCACTGTACTATTATATAGAAAATTCATTTTTGAAAAATAATTTTTTGTTTGTTTGTTTTAAGGCCCCCTTACAACATCTCCAGGGTCCCTGTGGCTCTCGTCAAGCTGTGACTTGTCTTATCATCAAGCTTACACCCCATCTGAGTCCTCCCTTTCTCCCTCCTAATCTTTCCACCTGGCTCTCTCATTCCTTCATGAAATACTCACAGCTTCTCTGTTTGTGCTTCCTGCCAGAAAGTTGTACTACAGAACTGCAGCCCCAGCACCTGGGCTCTGGACCAGTGCTGGTCTAACAGGAGGTGAGCAGAAGCAAGTGAGCAAACGAAGCTTTGTCTGTATTTACAGCCGCTCCCCATGGCTCACATCACTGTCTAAGCTCCACCTCCTGTCAAATTCCCGCCTCCCCAGTCCATGAAAAAAATGTCTTCCATGAAACTTGTCCCTGGTGCCAAAAGGTTGAAGACCTGCAGCTGTAGAAAGAATAGGGAGATGGCAGTGTGGTGGGAGAGAGAAGAGGCTTTACTTTCTCTTCTTGTTGCAAAAGAAAGAAATAGGTGAAAAAGTTTGTTACTTTCTTCACCATGTTCTATTTTCATTCCCAGAGAGTGAATCAGGCCTGCAAATGTTTCTGAAGAGTTCAAATGTAGTTACGGGTAGAGTGACCTATAACTTATCATTTTTAGCTACTTTCTTTTTGTTTTGTCTCATAGGCCCTATTCCTCCAGATCCCTGATGCCATTAAGTTCATAGCAAAGAGAAGATAAACAGGAGAAATCTGAAGAAGACAAGTATCCATTGTCTTCAAATCTTCAGATCTTTGTTGCTTGCTAGTGGATTTGTAGTCACTTGTGATAAGTATATTTTTTATTAACTTTGTTCAGCTCACAACCCCTTCTCTAAGAACTGAGCTTACCTCATCTCTCTCATCCATGGGGAGGGGCCATTAGCCATGTTTATATCACCTGACCCAGCACCCTCAGCCTAGTTGATTGGACCAAGAAGAGCATCTGAACCAAACTGGGCCCAGCACAGGTGCCCGCTAATCTCTGTTGGTTAGTTGCATGATGCAAGAACAGGTAAACTTGGAAACTATAAGTTGGCCATATTTAGCCAGGTGCCTAGAGAAACAAAGCACGCTCATATGAAGAGAGAACAGGGAGGCACAGATGAGTGAGCCTGTGGTCTTAGACAGGATAGGGCTGAGACAGACAGGCTGGCTGCTCAGGTTCCTAAGGCCTTCCCACTTCCTCATGCCTGAAGCCAGACCACACTTCTTGCCCTTGATGCCTCCATGGAGGACAGAGATGTAGAATGTATAGCAATATTAATTAAGGTCCAATTAGAAGACAGAAACCACAGAGTAATTTTATTTATTTTTTAGTTTTTTTGAGACAGAGTCTCACTTTGTTGCCCCTGGCAGAGTGCTGTGGTACTGTAGCTCACAGCAACGTCAGACTATTGGGCTTAAGTGATTCTCTTGCCTCAGCCTCCAAAGTAGCTGAGACTACAGGTGCCTGCCACAATGCCTGGCTGTATTTAGAGAAAGGCTCTCACTGTACCTCAGGCTGGTCTCAAATTCATGGCCTAGGCCTAGGCCTCCCAGAGTGCTGGGATTATAGGCATGAGCCACCATGCCCAGCCCACAGAGTAATTTTAGTCTTAATTAATTGATTTTTCTACCTCAAAACATTCACCTTTAATTCTGTTATAAGTTCTAGTATTTGCTCTGGCCCCAGGTGGCCAAAGGTATCACTGGGCAAAAGTGAAGATGGAATACGAGATGTATGCCATAGACAAAGACCAGTAGGCTGGCTGGGCTTTCCTGTGCACCAAGAAGGGGAATTTTAAAATAGAGAAGTGGCCCAGGTCTCATTGGAGAAGGTATATGGCTGTGGCCTGACAGGATCTGATCAGCCAACACACTTGCTGGGTGGCTGAGAAATTCACTGGCTCTCCTGACCCACAACTGGCCAACAGCCTCTGGGTAAGTAGGAAAACCCTCTGGGAGCAGGTGTTGTAGCTGGCAGGCAGGCATAGGGAGAGTCACCTTCTGGAAGCCCACTTATCAGAAGTGGGTGGCACATGGCCTGAGATACATGGAGGACTGAGATTAAACAACTCTCCAGGGTACACATGGCTCAGGCTGGTTACAGAGCTGCTGGGAGAATAGGGCTGTTGGAATCTGCTTGCTTGGCAAGGCCTGGCATGTACGGTGTCTGTGTTGGGTGGAGCCCTGGACAGAGCCAGGGCTATAATTTTGCTTTGGGTCTTGGTGGTCTGAGTGCACAGGTAAGGCAGAATGCCATAGGATGTTCCCATATGTGCATTACTGGACAGTGGACCAAGAGAAAGCTAAAGGCAGGACACTAATGGAAAGAGAAGCCAACTTCTTCCTGGAGTGTCCCTCTAGCACCCTCTACTGACGAAGCTTAACATCATCCTCACTGCATAGCAGAAATGCTTAGGGCTTTGTCAGAGCCGTGCAGGTGAAAGGGAATAGGAGTTGAGAGGTGAAAAACTAAACCTAAACACTGGTTGGCAGAGTAGTCACCACTTCCTAGGTGCCCGTCCCTCTGGTTAGGGCATATATGCCAGTTGTCACAAGATACCATAGCCACAGCCCTGAAGACAAGATAAAAAGCTGTATTAGTTACCTGCATTGTATCTCTCCAAAACTGAATAGCTTAGGACAACAATAATTATTTATTATCTGCAGGATTTCTGAGGGTCAGGAATTTGAGGGTGTCTGAGTGGGCAGTTCTGGCTCGAGGTCTCTCACAGGGTTGTAGTCAAGATACCAGCCAGATCTACAGTCAGCAGAAGGTTTCATGGGGGCCAGCTGGACCTCTTCCAAGGTTGGTGCCACTTGGATAGTAGAGAGCGGAGGCCTCACCTCCTCTCCATGTGGGTTCATCCTTGTGGCTGCTTGAGTGTCCTCCCAGTGTCCAGCATCTAGCTTTCTAAGAGACCAGACACAAGCAGCACTGTCCTTTATGCAATTTAGCCTTGGAAGTCAAACTCTACCATTTCTGCTGTAGGGTATTAGTCACAAAGGTCAGCCTTGATTTAACACGGGAGGGGACCACTAAAGACACATAACAAAAGATGAAGATCACCGGGGACCACCTTGGAGGCCAGCTACACAGAGCCCACAACTTCAAGGGCTTCGTCACTCAATTCATACCCTGATTTGAAGTTCTTGGATGTTTTTATACCTTAGGTGGCACATTTAGGCATGTCTTGTAGGCAAGTTGACTTAAACATAGAATGACTGAATTTGACAATGGGGTAGAAACTTAGCAATCTACTGGATTTAACATCTTTATTTCTACATGAGAAAACCGAGGCCCATAGTTACACTGCCAGGAATTGCAGACTTGGGATTAGAATGCCTGTATCTTGGCTTTTAGCTTTTCCCCAAATGCAAAGCCTCTGACTGGCTGCACTGGGATCACCATGAAACACGTTGGGAATATTGCTCTCGGGGCTTTCTCTTGGTCAGATCTCTGTGGGGTGGATCTGGACAATGAGCTGGCAAGTCTGTCATATTGTTAAAACTCTAGGTATTTCTAATGAGCAGTGGCTTGTGTGGAATCCCTGTCCTCCGCCACATGGACTCTGTTACCAGAGTTCAGACGTTCAGATGAAGGAGTGTAGGTAGCACCATGCTGAGGTGTGATGGGGCCTGACTCTACACTTTCACTCTAGGACAGGTTGCCCTGCTGATATCATTCCTGGTACCCTTTGGGACATGCTTTCTACTACCAGAAAGAATGCTTTCTGTGTTGGACCAGAAGCATGAGAGCAGTTCCATTTCCCCTTTACTGGACTGGAGATTTGAGGGAATTGTGTAGAACTAATCCTGGCTGGACGACTTCCCAGAGTCTGAGTAAGCAGGGTCCAGACTGCAGGTCCTGAGAGTGAGCCCTCTTTATGCACTGCCCACAGGTGCCTCCCACACCTGTCCCAGCCCTGCTGACTTCTCAATATGGCCTTGCACAGACACCAAACAGACACTTGAATTCCAAGACTATTCCCTTGGTCAGAGGACTAAGATGGGGGTTCTCATAAGAGCCTAGGCCTAACTCTAAAGACCTCAGGTTTGAGGCTTTCATGGCATTTGAGGTAACTAATACACAGGTGTTGGTTGGATATGTCCAAAAAATGATCTATATTCCTGTATTTATAAGACAAAATCAAATACCAGATATCTTTTTCTGGTGAGGAGGATGCTTAATTAAAAAAAGTAATAATCTATATGTTTTTTAAATCTTCTTAACTGTGGGAAAACAAATCCCAATTTCTCTTAGTAATTTCCTGAGCCAGTAATAATTGATCCACATTCTCGGCTGATGTTCAAGTCTTTCTGATTTAAAAATTTTCCCTCTTTTCCAGTTTTTTCTAATCTCCCAAACTGTGACTGATTTAGTTCTCTACATAACTATGTTAGCAACAGAAAAACCAATGATAATAGCAATAACCATGATCACAATGAAACAATAGCAGCTACACTTACTATACACTGGGAATCGCCTTTACAGCATGAGCATGTTATCATCTCTCTGTTTCAAAAACCATTGCCATGCAGGCATTTTGATTCCCATTTTAAAACAAGGAAATCCATGCACAGAGACATGAAGAAATGTGCCCAAGGTCGCATTTGGTGTCAATGGAGCCAATATTTCTATCCAAACCCGACTAACTCCAGGCTATCCTTTTAACCACAGCACAACAGTGCCTTCCGTGACTAGGTATGTCAGGATCTAACACGTGGTGGTCAAAAGCAAAGATTTTTAAGATACAGGCCTTGGTTTAAATCCCAGCTCTGCCAATTTCTAGTTGGTTAACTTAGGGATGATTTTTTAAGCTCTGTCATCCTTTTCATCTATAAAATGAGGATAATAATTCCTTCCTCGCAGAGTTCTGGGAAGGATTAAATAAGAAACTGCATAATGCATAGCCCACGGTCCACGTTCCGTTGGCAATAGCTATTATGAACGCTGCATTTTTTGTGGGCTTCATTATACTTTTTATCTCATGCAAAATGCCTGCTCCTTTCTCTTGTCGACGGTCTTCTCACTGCACACCAATTTCAAGTCCTGAAATTCATCATGCACTTATTTTTATACAATAACAGGAAAACAAAACTAATTTGAGAAACAGCATCCCCCCTCCCCCCAAATCCTCAGAGGATATTACAAATGTGGCATCCTTCCTGGATCTCTTATTTTCTCTACCTACAGTTTTTTAAAGAAGTCGTTTCTCTCCTGAGGACGATATCAGCCTTTTCCCTGTGACAGGCAATGAACTAATATTTCTGCCAACTCAAAGAGACTGCCTCCCATCGCCATGGCCACTGCTTCTCCTTGTCACATGCTTTATCTCCTTCCCCCAAACTGGTCTCGTTCTGTAATTTATAGCCAGAAGCCTCAGGGATCTGGCCCTGCATGTGGGCTTCCCAGTAAGAGGTCCTGGAACAATCTATTCCGCCTGCCGCATGGGAACACACACCTCAGGTTCTATCCTTCCAGCTCTGCCCCTCTGTCCCCTGAAGGGCCATCTCCCATTTCCAGTAGGACACGATGGACTTAAAGACCTTCTTTCTTGTTGTCGCAGCCTCACGTTCATGTCTTCTGGGGTCTTTTTAGGACATGTTTATGGACATAATCTAGTCAAGGGATGCACAGCTAGCTTTTCATTTAATTAAGGGAAGAAAAAAAAACAAAAAGCAGTGGCCTAGCCACTGTTTAATGCAGGGGGATTTCAGACCTCAGTATGGCAACGGGTAGAGCGTGCAGAACCTGAATCCCCCTTCCCCAAACAGCTTGGTAGCTCTAGCACATCATCGACATTCTAGACGCAGCCATTTACCTGCTCAGAAGTCACCTAAAAAAGAAACGAACTGGATTTTTGCTTTGTTCCCATCTGATTACTTCTCTCATTATGAATTCCTGTTTTTGCAAACCCGGATCATTACTAAAGAAGACGACACTCAGAAGTCAGTGAGGAGGAACTTAGTGGCATCATAAACAGGTGAAAGCAGAAGAGAAAGTGAGGCGCCAGGTTTTTCTGGCTGGGGTGGAGGAAGAGCAGCAGGAGGAGGGAGATGGCAGGGAGACTGAGTCCTAACAGGTCTTAGAGAAGTCCCAGGCAGGATTAGGAGAGCCGATCCCTGCAGGTTGCTCTGTCCTCTTCACACCCCGGATTCTAACCCTCCACCGGGGCCATCACACCACCTGCAACTCCACGTGGCTGCTCTAGGCATCTCCTACTGGTAAGGGGAGTGGGGGTCACTTCAGAGCCAGGAGCTTTGGCCAAAGGGCAGTGGCCCACAGGCAGGAGTGATGGTTTCACAAATTGTGATTAACCTGGTAATTCTGCAACTTGCTGGTCTTTCCCAGTTTACAAATCAAAATCTCTGGGGAAAATCAGAGCTCATTCTGATATATGATATAATGTGAGAATCACTAATCTAGGCAAAGTTTCAAGTATGCATTTTGTACAGAATAATGGCTCCCCAGAGAAATCTATACCGTAATCCCCAGGACCTGTGAATATGTTAGGTTATGGGGCAAAGGAGGATTAAGGTTACAGATAGAATTAAGAGTGCTAATCAACTTGGCCTTAAAGTAGGGAGATTATTCTGGATTATCTGGGTGAGCCCAATATAATCCCGAGGCTCCTTTTAGAAAAGGAAGCAGAAGATGAGAGAGGAGGCACCGTGACTATGGAGAACAGCACAATGATGCGATGTGAGAAGGATTTCATCACCCTCTGCAGGTTTTGAAGATGGGAGGAGGAACCACAAACTAAGGAATTTGAGCAGCCTCTGGAAATTGCCAAAGGCAATAAAACAGATTCTCAGTTAAAGCCTCCAGAAAGGCCACAGCCCTCCTGACCCCTTGAATTTGTGTTGAACTTCTGAGCCGTAGAACTGTGAAATAGCAAAAACCAAGCTGTTTTAAGACACTCAGTTTGTGGCAGTTCATTACAGCAGCAATAACAAACTAAGACAAAGAGGTTAATGATAAGCAACTGTAATCAATGACACTGATAGATATGATATAAAAATACTATGAAACTAATTTATAGCTTTCATATGAAAGCTATATCCCAATTATGGCCCAAGAATATGGGGGAAGGGGAAAGGAAGGGGAGGGGAGGGGGAAGGATGGGTGGATGGAGGGTAATTGGTGGGACCACACCTATGGGGCATCTTACAAGGGTACATGTGAAACTTACTAAATGTAGAATATAAATGTCTTAACACAATAACTAAGAAAATGCCATGAAGGCTATGTTAACCAGTTTGATGAAAATATTTCAAATTGTATATAAAACCAGCATGTTGTACCCCATGACTACATTAATATACACAGCTATGATTTAATGAAAAGAAAAGAAGGGAATGGTTTCTGAAAGGCATAAAGTTTAAGAGATTTTTCGAAACACAAGAAAAATTCCACCTGTTAGAATGAGGTCCTATTTCTAGGCTTCATTTATATCAAATGTCTTTAAGACAGTCAGTTGTCCTGGTTCTTTTCCTGTTTCCTACTGAAGGTCCACTAGCCACCCTCCACTGGCTCTGTGCCCTAGTGGGCAGACTTCTACCGACTGAACCACCTGACTCCTCACCCTCTGGCTTCCAGTAGGGTTTCATCAATGGCAGACACCAGCAGGAGACTGGAGGACGCTCAAGGTCAGTACCCAATGGGAGGCACAAGTTGGAGACTGGAGCAGGCTCAAGGTCAGCATGATCCTAAAGGTGTGTCTCCTTCAACTCCTATGTGCTCTAGCACCTCACTTGCCTCAGGCAACAGCAAGTAAGAAATAGTGAGAAATAAACATCCCAGTCTGAAGCCTACCATGAGCTCAACCAAGAAGTTCTGGGTTCTTTACCATTTCTCACAGGCCCTGTTGCACCACAGATAACTTAGGGTGAACTATGCCACAGGCTGTGTAGTTGAGAAAACAGGAATGAGAAATGAAGAAAACATAACTCAGTAGAGGCAATTTAACTCGAAAGCTATCCTGGATTAAGCAATTTACTGAGTTATATTACATATGCTACACTGCTATATGCAAATAACATGCAAATATAACTACCACCCTCCATAGGGATAGTTTTTTCTTTGCTTTCTCTGGCTTCTAAATCCAATTTGGAGAATAAAAATAGAAAATTACTCTGTGGTGGGATAAAATTTGTTTATGCATCATGGCATTTCTCCCAATACCCCTCCCCCAAGGGCACCCTTAAGATTAAACTTTTTTTGCTCATGCAGAATTGTGTGACCTTGAAGTCAACTAAATAGCATAGGTGAAATACAAAGACATGTGTCTTTAGGTACCTGGGAAGGTGATGAGCCCTCCTCCAGGAAGCCATCCTAGATAACCAATCCTCCTACCTCTTCACCTAAGGCCCACAGAGTTCAAGTTCAGTTCCCTCTCCTCTACATCCGCACGGCACAGTACATGCTCAATTAAAGGATATTGAGCGCATGAAGGAGTTCACAGACCGGGTAGCCCCACAAGACTAACACAGACCCAAATTCATACAAGCTTAGACACATATTGCCTGTCAACTTCGGGAGTCTCCTCACTCCTTGTCCTCCTCCAGCTCTCCATCACCCATCTCTGCCCCAAGTGCTTTTAGAAAAAAAGAACAACAAAAATATTGGAAGGGGCAGTGCCTGTGGCTGAAGGAGTAGGGCACTGGCCCCATATACTGGAGGTGGCGGGTTCAAACCCAGCCCCGGCCTAAAACTGCAAAAAAAAAATAAAGATAGGAAGAAGACTGTGCCAGGAAGAAGGTGGTAGTATTAATACTGCAAATACGCCTGCAAGGAATTTAAAAATGACCCCCGGCCCCTTTAAACTTTTGTTTCCTTCCCATAAACAGGAACAATACACAGAGTCACTAGCACTTACTTTTAGAAAAAAATATATCCTTTAGATTTTCCCCCCTCAAAATCCTGGAGGCTAACGCTTCCACCCTGGTCGGCACAGCCGGCTCTGGAGCAGGTGTGCCTGCTGTGGGCACTGTGGCAGGCCTACCTCGGCGGGGAAGAACCAGAAGAAGAGGTTGCTGTTGTAGGTCTCATTCACCGTGATGTAGCCGGCGTAACTGTTCACATTCTCTTCTATGGAAAGGGTGACCAAACTTGCTTCTTTCCCTGGGGAGTGGGGAGGAATTTACCCAAGGGTTAGAGAAAAAGACCATGTGAGCCTTCTCAGTCTTGGTAGGGCTCCCCCAGGGGCCATCTGGGACCAGTGATGGGGAAGGCTACAGAGGAAATGGCAGGACAGGTAGTGACGCAGCCAACTCCAGCCTGCCCACCGCCAGGCCCACATGCTCCACAGGCACCAGCGAAAACGTTATGCCTTTGCTGGGGAGACCCCAAATATGTTTTATAAGCTGTAATAAGGCTTCTTAGAAAAGAAAAGGAAGTCATTTACCACATTTTATGTAAACTGAGGTATTCACATTGGGCCGCGTGGAAAGGGATAGGATAAAGTCACCTGACCCTACAGAAGTGGAGTGCAAGAGAGAAAATGCAGCTAAACAGGAGGCCTGTGTCATCCATTCTCGTTTTCATAAAGGCCAAAGTCCTGCCATGTCCTTGAAAGGAAGTGGACTGAGTCATGTGTGGCTGGGGATGGTGGGGACAGCAAGGCAGTTCAACAGAGCATGACTTCGTGGTTGCTGGGTCGGGGGGGAACAGAGCAGTTGTAGAGGGCAGAGCCCTGGCTTTTTATGCAACAGAGGCACAGGCACAGGGTAGAGAGACTGTTCAAACAGCTAAGGACAGACACCCAGTCTTCACCCAGTGAAGAATACTAAAAGGAGCTGAGATGAGGCCACTGTGCCAAGAACTTTCATTATACAGGAGGTGCCATTATTATCCCCACTTTACAGATGAGAAAACTGAGGCTCAGAGTGGTTAAGTAATTAGCCTGAGGCCACACAGCCAGTGAAGGAGAGCTGGAATTTAAACCTAGTACTCAGACTGCAGAGTTTGTTCCTTCCCTCACCCTGCTACGAATGTCAATTAGACAGTTAGAAGGTGTAGGTGGCAGGGAGTGGGAAAGGAAGTAGTGATTAGGAACAGACTGGAGAAGGAACAGAAAATAGGTAGCAGGGTGTGGTGGGGAGGTAGAAAGGGAAGTTTGGGTTAAGGAGAATCCTTTACGGGTGGCAGTAAATGAAAAACGGTTTAAATCTGAAACGTATTAAGCTGGAGCTATATTAAATCTGAGACCGATTAAGTCAGTAGGTAAGGAAGCTCAGTCCTTCCCCTGAAACAACAGAACATACCTTCATTCACTCTCTGGAGGGGGGCTGCCCGCATCTCTCCCCAGCTCAGCACAGACATTCAAGGACCCCATCATTAGGGTAAAGTAGGCCCTGGCGAGAATATTTACACCAGAGTAAACAGTGCTGCAAATCAGGACTCTGGCTCCAGGGCTGCTGGTTAAACTTTGACCAGCACAGCACTGCCTTAGGGATACGAGTTCTTCTTTTTTAAGTAGGCCTGTCTGCCAAGAGGTAAACCCGTGTCTAGACCACACAATTCCTTTCTCCTAGTACTCTGCTGAGTAGTACCCAGTGCTACTACTGGCCAGCCAGTGACGCTGAGAGGGCATTTAACCTGCCTGGGCTTCAGTTTCTCATCTGTGAAAGTCAGACTGCATTATAGGAAAGTCCACCCACAGTGACAGTCACTTTGCACAGTGAAAAACCCATGCAAAGAAGTGCTGGCAGGTAGGGCACAGATGCTACTGTTGCCTGTGAAATGCATCCACCGATTAGGACAGGCAGCCTCTGGGAGCAGAGGCGGTGGTGGGACAAAGGCAAGGTGGTTTCCTGAGGGTTGTCCCAGGCCACCACAATAGGTAAGAGCATGGGGCTTCCTAGTAGGACAGACCTGGGTCGGTAATCCTAACTAGCTCTCCAGCAAGGCACTCATCACTCTGAGCCGCTTTCCTTCTGTGCAAAACATGGATACAGATTCCCCTACACTAGGCTTTCTGTGAAGATCAAACAGACAAAAAATGCACATGAATCCTTAGCCTGGTGCACTAAGTATAAAATGAGGGTCCGGTCACTAGGATCATTATCATTAGCCTGTGGGCCACCCCCTGCGAAGTCTAGAAGATTTGCCTTCTTCTGGCTCAGCCCAGTTCTCCCAGGAAAAGTTACTTCATCCAACCTCTGTCGCTCTCCTTCTCTGCCCCATGAGACCTATCCTTCCCCACTAGGAAAAGGTAAAGACAAATGAGAGGGAGGATCTTAAGAGAAATTAAAAGGTGATTGGAGAAGGTGGTGTTGGCCTTGGCCTCCCCTCTTCTCTCCAGCTGCCATTCCCCTCCCCTTCACTTCCACTCCTGATTAGCCCCTCCAGGGCCAGGCTGCCTTTAAAACATTTGTGAAATATTTTTTTAGCAAAACCATTGTTCTCAAAATCAAACAGAGATGCCTTTACCACCACGACCACCACTAGGAAAAGGAGGGTAGAGAAATGAGTGAGAGGTAAATGGGAGGGAGAGAATTCCAGAAAGAAGACAGAGAAAAATGAGAAAGGTCAGAGTATAATAAGAAAAGAGAAAATATATAATAGAAGGGAGCTGGAGGGAATGGAAACAGAGGAGAGGATGATTGAATCAATCTATCTCTCTGAGACCAACACAAGGTCCTTGGCTGCTCTCACAAAGACTCAGATGTTCACTCACCCCACCCCCCACCCTGGGCATGCCCACGTGCTTCTCTGCTACCTTGAACTTGGTACCTGTCAGGCCTTCCCTCCTATGTTAGGAGCTGTTGGAAAGCAGGGAATCGGTCTTATTCATCTACCCCTTGGGACTTAGCATGCTGATTTACACCTTGCAACATTCAATAAATACTTTTTTTGATGCATGACTGTTAAGGAGTGTGTAGACTCGAGCAAATGAATGAATGAACTTGAGCCCCATGGACAAGGCACTAGGATTAGCTTATTCATACAAGAGCCTCCTGAAGGGAGGCAGACCTTACGGAGATCTTGAGAAATTTAGAACTTCTCTCTGGCCCACAGAAAAGTATTCTGCCCCATGCACATTTTAAACTTCCACTAGCTAAATCACAGTACAATAAAGTTTTTTCAACTGAAATGATTTTTTGTGTTTTTGAACATCCTGTTCCTCCTGTCAGAGTCTACTAACAGAGTGTGGAAAACAAACTCCCAAGATGTAGAAATGACGATCTTTCTGGCACCATGACTCACAACTCAAATGTTTAAAATAGTTTAAAAAAAAGAAAAGGAAAAGGTTATCTTTGAAGTGATTTTACTTCCTCCTTATGATTTACTGCTGTTACCAGTGTTGGTGACATTAACACTCTCAAAAAGATTGGAGTGTAACCAATCTTGGACCAGCTAATCAGTGTCAGACTTACCAACGCTCGAGTTACTCCCTGTATGAACAAGACAGCAACAGACCATAATAATAAATTAGGACCTAATAGCAAAATATTATTTAACGTTGGTGAAAATGCAGTGTTTGTAAACATGATAAAATTTGCCTGTACGTTCATTTTGTCTCAGAGAGTCATGTTTTATTCTAGCTGCAGAGAAAATAAACATGCAATTACAATTACATAAAACTAAGCTAGCTAATTGGGGATTAAAAAAAAAATAAAAATGCCCTTGTCTTTGTGCAAACTACTGTTTTTCTCAAAAATGTTCCATTGCGATATTAAGACTCATGTTCCTACGGTTTTGACAGACTCAATAAACAAAAGGGATTTAGGAGAGTGAGCTGACCATCTGTCCAGAGCTTCCTGAACTTTCAGCAAAGCGGATGAATAAAATTATCCTTAATTATGTTGTCAGGGCTGCATTTGAATACCCAGATGTACCAGATTGTAGATCAGCCACTTAAAATTCCATTCGAAAATTTTGACTGTGTAACACAACTTTCGAAAGTGACATTACATGCAGATTTAATGTTTTAAAAGTTGTCATTCATCAGATGAAAATCTATCAGTCTGGGCACAGAAGGACAGAAGATAAAACTCCCCTCCCCCCTTGGAATCTTTCTCTGCTCCTGCGAATACCCATAACTGAAGGATACCCATAAGCAAAAAAACAGGAACAGGAGGGCTTTGGACAATCTCGCAGATGGAGTTCTGTGTATTCTTTGCACTTGGTTCTGCCAGCTGCATGACACAGACACAGCCAGGGTCATTTCACTTAATGCCTTTGTTTAAGCTGTGTGCCTCATTCAGTATGTACAGACCTGTCTCTTTTTACCTAAATCTTACTCAACATCCTCAAGTCTGGAGCTGGTCCTATAGCACAGTGGTTCATACATGGGGTCATAGATAGGTTGACAGGTACAGGTTTTCATTCCATCTCTCCCTAGTTTTATGGCCCTGGGGCAAGATACTTAATTTCTCCAGGCCTCTGTTTTCTAATCTGTAAAATGGAAACAATAGCTATGCATTCTTCCTTAGGGTTAGTCTAAGAATGACACAAACTAATGGATATAAAACACAGTGCCTGGCACACAGTTAAGACTCAAATTTATATTCCACTAGTATTTATAGAATGCTTAGTGTGTACAGGCACTGTGCTAGGTCCTGAAGATATAATGATTAAATATTAGCTATCTATTATTTTTACTAGTACTATTACAGTACTATTATCTTCTCTTTGGATTATGCCAACCTGGTGGGATAGTTTCCTTCTCAAAATTTCCAGTACACTCACCTCAGATGTAATACTCTGGCACCTGTGTATGCACTGCCTTATTCCTTAATTGTTTCATGTGTGTGCATCTGGCCATTTCAGAAGCTCACAAGTTTTTTAAACAAAGAGAAATAAATCATAGGAGGCAAACTATAGAGCCGAAGTGAGAAGATTTGGGTCCATCTCTGTGACCCCGTCTCTATTATGTGCATCCCGTTGGGAGAGTCACTTAAGGTATTTGAGTTTCTATTTCCTCCTACGTGAACTGGTAAGATTTGGTTATAATGATTTTTTGAAACTCCTTTTCATCTCTAAATTAAATGGTGTGCCTTGGTTTATTCCTAATAAACATAAATCTATGTCCTCAATATTCACTTATTAAGGGAGCTGAAATGGGTGTACATGATCCAATTTGGTGGGTGTGGGGTCAATGGTATTTCACTTCTTCGTATGCATCTTAGCAACATCAGCACGGCTTTCCGGGACTTTTCTACACGAAGTAAAAAGGAGTCCTTTTTACAATACACTGAATACCTTGTCAAAGGGTTTCATCGTTCCTCAGAAAAGAGATGAAACTTGCAGCCAATGGGTATTGCAGAAAAAGACATATGAACAGGAGTACACATACCCTTCAAATACAAGAATGTCTTGGTTTAAAAGAAAAACTGAACCACAGTGACATCCTATTGGCTGTGAGTATTTGTCAAATGAAGAAAATTTGCTCTAACTTAAACTTCCTTATGGAGTATTTAAATTTATTTTTGATCTTTAAAATGATCATTTCCAGTAAACTTACACATTCCCATCAGAGCTACCAACGTACCAGCTTCCCAAGTACCAACTCTGCCTTCCCGCCTTTGTCTAGAGAGAAACTTACTTAATGATCTCCAGCAATGGCCCCCTCACCCCAACCAGCTCCCACACTCACCCTAATCATTTCCAGCAGCAAAAAAACAAAACAAAAAAACCCCATTGTCTCTTATCCTCTTCGAGATCCTTCCCCAGCTCCATCACTCCCCCGCCATCACTCTACTTCTCTGCTTCTCTTTACACACTGCTCCTCAGAACTGCAGTCTGTGCATTTTCATCATATTTTCATCACATCTCTACACCTTGGGCAAGTTGTTAAATCTCCATCTTATTAAAGGGATAACTGAGGCCTAGAAGGTACAGGTCACCTGCTAGATGAGGAGGCACCGGGGTGCCCAGAGTGAGGCTATCTAGGGGTGAATCTTTACCTATTGGTGAAGGTTGGTCTGTGTGAACTCTGGCATTAACTCAATCTCTTTCTGCTTTAGTTTCCCATCTGTAAAGTGGGTCCACCTCCCGGGGTTGTTGAGATGTTTAAATGAGTTCTTGTAGAATGCTTGGAAGCAGTGACTGCCTTGAAGTAAGTTTTAATATTAGTATTGGCGTTCGTAACTGCCCCCTGGGGGACAAGCACTCTACTAGTTTTATAAACTGAAATGCTGCCATTCAGCCCCGTAGATAATTCACCCCTAACTCTCATGTTAGTTCAAAACTCTGATAATATATGACATCATTATTAATATTTGAAAGCAACTGAGTAAAAATACCAGAATGTATTTTTCACCTTGTGGAATAATTGCTTTAAAAAAATTACTGAAAGTATAACCAGTGGTTTTCTGACTTAAATTAAACTTACCTTCCTTGATCTTCCCTTCTTGAATATAAGGGGTAAGAAATACTGCCTTTCCAAAATCTCCCAGAGGTGGCATGGAGACCTGGGTACTTCTGTATATGGAGCGAAATAGCCCGTCACAGGGGCTGGGTCTGGACAGGACCAGCAAAATGATCGCTTTCCACATAGTACCAGCCATTCCCTCCGGGTCTGGGAAGAAAACAACACCCGAGAAACAAGTCAAAAGAGTAAATATTTACCTACCCCTCTTACAAGCAAGAAATTCATTTCCTCACTCAAAAAAAGAACAAAAGTATGTAAAAGCCCTTTACCAAGCACCTGGGATACCGATGTGAAGAAGACTCAATTCCTGCTCACCTGTCAATTCAGGCTAATGAGGGATTGATTCTTTAAGGGATTCACAATATAAATATAATTGGCATTTTTAAAAGCATGTTCTGGAAAATGAATTCATTAGAGGATTAGAAAAAGCCTCAGGACAGCAAGGACTCTGTAACTGCCCACCAAATGAGTGGTGAGACCCTTATACCACCACAGGAGGGCACAGAATTGAGTACACATTTCAGGCTGAGAGATTCCAAAAGGCCTCCCCAAGGTCAGATGTGAATTAAACGGGGGGTGGAGCACAGATCAAGCAGAGAAATCAGGAAGGCATCACTGGTGGGTGAACACTGTGGAGGACGCCGAGACCTCAGGCATCCAGACACACTTTGTAGGAAAATTTAAAAGATCCGATGAATGGTTTTCTTCTCTCTCTCTTAAAAATCACTGAAGTTTGTATCCAACAACAAAAAAGAAAGAAGGAAGGTTCTTAAAACTGTTGCTAGGCCCCTCCTGAAGTTGTGAAATCTCCACCTTATTACTGGGATAACTGAGGCCTAGGAGGTCTGGGTCACCTGCTGGATAAGGGGGCACAGCAGAGTGATCTGGGTGAGGCTGGTTACCTAATTTATGATTAGGTAAATTCAAGATATCAGGCCCCTAACTGTTAGCACAAAGCTTTCCAAGGATCTTCAAACTTGATGTTTGCTTAGAATACTCATCTGGGGTGATAGTAATAATGGCATAGTAAATAACACGATGATTTACCCAATCTTGTACCTAAATATGTAAATTGGTTTACAGCGAGATTTCCTATGTATTTTTAGTTGAATTGAATGTCCTAATAATTCCACCAGTGTTAAAGAAAAATTATTTGGTGACATTTGTTAAGGAAAATAAGGAAGACTTTATTCAGGATAATGATAGGTATAGGGAACCCTGCAATGGGATCTCGCAGTGGGGGAGAGAGATTGGGATCAACTCCTAATACAGCATGGGCAAGTAGGAATTTATAGCCAAAGTATAGTGTGAAGGTCACTGCATAGAATATTGCCTAGAAGAAACATCAGGGTTAAGGTGACCTGGCCAAACCAACCTACCAGAATTTCCATTGACGACAGGTCAGAGTTATCAGTCATCACCAGGGGGATGGTGGAGTTCGAGGTACCTGATCAACTATAGAGGATCAAATGTCCAGGATGGGAGGGGGGCTGTTGCTGGTAAACTAGCTGTGCAGAGTTCTTTGCTAAAACTGGATTTCATAAGGAAGTGCACAGACGGACCTAGCAGAAGACTCTGAAGCCTGATTAAAATTTGGCCAAGCAAAGAATCTTTGTCACTGGGAAAACGACGACTACTTTCACCTCTTTTTTCTTTTTTGAGACAGAGTCTCACTTTGTTGCCCTCGGTAGAGTGTTGTGGTATCACAGCTCACAACAACCTCTAACTCTTGGGCTTAAGCGATTCTCCTGCCTCGGCTTCCTGAGTAGCTGGGAGGACAGGCACCTGCCACAATGCTGGGCTATTTTTTGTTGCAGTTGCCACTGCTGTTTTAGCTGGCCGGGGCTGACGCCCTACCACAGGAGCTGCCCACTTTCACCACTTTTTGATAAGACGCATTTGACTCAAAGGAATTTATCATGCAAAGACATGAAAGTACAGAAACTAGAACCTGATTCCAATTGCGGCTGGAACCAGACGAAGGGGAGTGATGTGCCGGGGCGCAAAGTCAGATCTCATCTCCATGTAAAATCTTGAATTTTTTTAATCATGGATTTTTCTCTGCACTATACAGATTTTCTCCCAAAATATGGCAATAGAATACTATTTATCTCAATTACTGAGTTTGGGGACACTTTCTTAGGTTTTATACCTGAGACATGTGCCTCCCTTGCCTCACCCGTCCTGACCCTGGGATTATGGTAACTATGACAGCACTGTTAATTACTCCTCACTCCTGCTATTTAAGCAGGACTTAAGTTCTTAGTTGTAAATTCTAAATAAAATACATGAAATGTATAACTATTCCACTCACTCAGCTTTCTGGATGCAAAAAGAAATCTACAGTTAGGGAAATATAGTGCCTGCTTTTGATGTTCAGTGCTTTAAAATGCTAAGCCATTAGAACATCTTAGAAATATTAAATGTGCAAAGATCTTTTAACCATATACTTATTACAACCCAATTTGACATAATATGAAAATATTGGTTGCAGCAAATTTTAAGAGCTTTTCAGCTACATTTCCCCGATAAGATAGATGTTTATAATTATAATTTGGTTGAGTATATAACCCTTGTCATGTCTCTCAGGGTTAAGGTAATAGAATTTCTCACACTTTAATGTAAATAGGCCCAACCAAATACTGTATGGAGATAAAAAATTATTCTTGTCTATTATTGGCTATAATAAAGAACAAAGCAAATTCAAAAACTGAAGATGCCCAAGGGTAAATATTCGCTTATGGCACTGTTAAAACATTTTTGTTTAATTATGTGAACTTGTTACACTGGGTGTTTTAATAGCAGAGCTACTTTCAAGGAATGCCTAAAATGGACAATTTTATTTCCTATCTGGTTGGGGGTGGGGTGGGGGAGAGGAAGCAGCACTAAAAAAATAGAAGGAGCTCTTCCAGGAAGAGGTTTTTTCCTGGGGACAGAAACAAGAAACCAATCGTGCCATCTAATTTCTCAATCTTCCTGCTGCCAGTCTCTGACCCCCTTTAATGGAAACCATTAATATTTAAACAATATTACAGCATTTCCCTTGGAAGCAGATGTTGACTCAAAGATGTTAAAGAAAGAGGTAAAACTGGTCTTGCTTTGTTTTTTTTTACTTATTATGGGTACTTGTTTTAATTGACATGAATCTAATACATAAGGGCTGATTCAATTAAGTAGGTCTCATTAACATTTCATCTAATAACTATCCCAGTCCTGGTGTCCCGAGTAGGTGAATTAAAGTGACAACGTATTTCATTTCACAGCTCTCATTGAATGGAGCTCCTGAACTGCACTTAGCTGTCATCCTCATAAAAATGAAAGCTTTCATTGTGAATGGAAAAGTGTTTATTTTTTTTTTTAACATTCTTCTCAAATGTTTTTGTTTAACCTAACTTGGCCTGAATCTTTTTATTTATTGAGAATGTATTAAGCACTTTCTAAGCCAATAATCCCTGCACTAGATAGAGGCTAGAAAGAGAAAAAGAAAATCTATTAACCTTACACTTTATCATATGTACTCGAATTAATGTGAAAACACTGGTGCTATTTCCAGTTCAAATATATCGTATTGAAGGATTCAAGCAAAAATACTCCTCTTAGTAAGTGCTTAAAAACAGAATAAAATGTAGGTTGATACAAACATTGGCAGAATTAAATAACCTAGAGGTCAAAAGTATATGATTTGCTGAAACTGTCTTACTAAACCTTAATCATGGGTTCAATGTGTAACTTTCTGATATTAAACTAAAGCTATTTATCACAGTATTCTTTAGAATAATAAAAACTGTTATTAATTTAAACTCCTAACACGAAGACATCAGATAAGTAAATTACTGTACACCAAAAAACGTGGAATTATATATAGCAATTAAAATCACTCTACTGAGAATGTTTTAGAAAATGATAAATATTAGGTAAGAAAAGAGGATACTAGATTGAGTAGTTTCTCCTTATTTAGTACTTCTGAATAATTTCTAAATTTTCTATAATAATCTCATAATTAGAAAAAAAAATAGTTTTGTTTTGCTTTCTTTAAAACAAAGTGAAGCAGCTGATACACATGTCCAAAACAAAAAAAACTGCTGGTTCCTTATTCCTTATTCCTACCTGGTTGTGACCTCTTGCGTTTCCTAGGAATAAGGTTCTGTTTAGCTTCTAGAATAGCTTCCTCTTTCTCTAACATTCTCTAAAGGTGTGTCCTGATTTCTCAAAGCCACAGAACCTCAGAGACTCAAAGTAAATTTTCTCTTTGGTAAATTAGAAGACTCTGGATAAATGTGAGATGCCGTTATAACAATTCTTTTTATATTTGTATTTAATTCTGCCTGGAGTAATAGAGTCCGTAATTGGTATTAAGCCAGTATTAGTTGACTTGATGCATTTAAATAATGAACCATATTTTAGACCGACATGAGATATTCAATTTTCCTGTGGTCCAATTCCTGCATCTTTGGAAGGAGTAATTAACTTTATCAAGATTACACCGCTGGTGAGCTGTAGGGCCAAGACCCAAACCAGAATTTATCTATGGTTTGAAATCTAATCTGCTGTCCATTCTCCCATATTTGGTTACAATTATAGTCAAATATTTTGACTGTTATTGTCTCAATAAATAATAGCCTATAATACTCCTAAGCCCCTTTCATAGACTGTTAGAGGCTGCAGTAAAGAAATGAAAAAATGAATAAGCAGAAATTTTATTATGATAATTAAGTTTTCTAGAAGAGTTTGGTTTTTAAAAATAGCCCCCCAAAAATCCAGGTTCTGCCATGACCTTGGACAACGCAACAACTTCTCTGGGTCCCACCTGGTAGGCCACAGCCTAAGAGGGCTGATGGTTAAATTTTCAGGAACTTTAAAAGCCAGCCATTTAACAAAGCCACAGTTAAAAATTAAAGTTTAGAAACTTACTGAATAAGTTATATTTTAAAACACAGGTTAAAAATACTCAAAACTTACTTCCTCATTCTTCTCCTACATTTTAATATTACCTATTATCTGGAGCTATGTATTTTGTATCTGTCTGGTGGACAGATGACATAATGGCTTCCTTTCTCTGCATCTGCTTCCAACTGCGTTCAGTAATCTCATCAGTAGCTTGAAATCAGCTCTGGTAGGAGTGTTTCCACCATGGAAATCAGCAAACACCACAAATCAGGGCATTTTCCCCCAGACGGCCAGTTGTTAAACATTTACCTGCACATATTAGCTTCATCGTCCTAATTTTCAAAATGAACTAGACATTACTTTCCATCAGCTCACACTCCCCGTTGAAACCACGATGAATCCTGCCTGGTCGTCTTCTGTGCTTGGCAGCAACTGGTATCATAGCCAAACATGCCAGGCCTCAAGAAACCTGAATATACCACTGAAAGGTGTGTGTTCTACCAATAAAAAAAGAATCAAACCCCAAAACTCCAGAATGAGGACAAAGAAACAAAGAGTAGATATTTAAACCAGCCTCTGTTCTTCCCTGCGATCAAGTAATAACCATGATAGTGGCAATTAAAATTGTGATTTTGATTTTCCTGTGGCAAACTTTCTCAATGTTTGCATATCAGTAAAGGATTTGATTTGTCCATCAATTTTAAAGCTTATCTTAGCAGGATATAGGATTCTGGGCTGGAAATTGTTTTGTTGAAATAGATTAAAGGTAGATAACCGTTGTCTTCTGGTTTGGAAAGTTTCACTTGAGAAAGTCTAGGGTCACCCTGATAGGTTTGTTCAAGTAGGTCAATTGGCAGTCACTCTTTGCAGCTTGCAGAATCTTTTGTTTTGTCTTGACTTTGGATAGGTTCATTACAATGTGTCTTGGTAGAGTTGAGGCGACCTGGGGTCTGATATCCCTCTGAAAGGAGTGTGTCAGAATCTTTGATGATATCTAGGAAATTCTCACTTATAATTTTCTCCAGAATGGCTTCCATTCCTCTGGGGCATCCTTCTTCCCCTTCTGGGATTCCTATAACTCACGTATGTTTGAACACTTTATAAAATCCCATAATTCTGTCAGTCAGTGAGCATTCTGCTTTCTCTCTCTTTTTCTCTGACTCTTTAAGTATCAGAGCTAGCTCAAGAGCTTTGGCTTCTACCTCTGAGATTCTTTCTTCTGCATGGTCCAATCTGTTACTGCTTCTTTCTACTGCTTCTTTAAGTTCCCTTAACAGTAAGTTCCCTTACTGCTTCAATTCCTTTAGCTCTGCTATATCCTTTCTATGCTCTTCATACCATTTATCTCTTATTCAATTCTGTTTTTGGATTTCCATTTGGTTATTTTCCACTTTCTCAGCAATTTCCTTCATTGTTTTTATCATCCATATTTTAAATTCCCCTTCTGTCATTTCTAACATTTCTTTATTGGTGAAATCCTCTGCACTAGCTACCCCATGGTCCCTGGGAGGGGGGTTGCTCTGGCCTGGCTCTTCATGTTGCCAGGATTTTTCTGCTGTGTCTTCCTCATGAGTGTTTCCTTTTGTTTGTTTCCTTGCCCTAATTTTCCTTTCACTTTCTCTTGCTCTTTAAGTTACGGTGCCTCTGACCTAAGGTGTTGATGTGTCCTTTCGGTACAGGACTAAAAGGATGAGAAGATTGAAGGGAAGGGAGAAAAGATTAAAAAGAGAAAGAAAGAAAAAGGAGAAAGGAAAGGGGTTGAGTACAAGGGAAGATGGACAAAAGAGGCACGGAAAGAGGGAGACAGGAGTGATAGAGGTGTACAGTAGGGCACTTTGACCCACACCTTAAAAAACCCCCAACCTCTGGAGGTGCTGGGTTGGGTGGTTCTCTTGAGGTCTGTAGCTCTTTTCCATTCTGGCAGACACAATACCCCATATCCATCAAATAGAGAAGAAAACAAAAATACTACTATTCAAACCAAAAAATCGAGGGGGGAAAGCTGAAATTAAAAAAAGAAATCAAACAAACAAATAAAAACAAAGCAATATATATCTTCCTGAACATTGCCTGGGCAACAGGTGATCTTCTGGGGTATGAGATGATAATCATAATGCTGATTCAGCTATATAAGATGGAGACTCAAGGCCTCTATTGGCTACTTTGCCCTCTAGCCCTGCAGGATTGAGAGCCTGATTCCCTCCTCAGCCTGCTTAAATGACACTTTAAACCAGGACCCTCAACTAAGCAGAGGCTTTCCCAAGAAAGCACGTGTTGCTGGGATCTCTCCTAATGTGGCTGCCACCTATCAGGCACACCAAACTGGCCTCACTCTACACCCCTGAGGGCTGAGTCAGTCTCCTACTGCCCAACGATGAAATCCCTGCTCTTCCCCGGTATCTTAGTCCTGGCCTCTGGGTGCTGTTCACAGTCACTTGATCACTTACCCATGGTCTTCCAGCTTGGATCTTTCTCTCTGGGACCCTGAGGGTGGAGCCTGCATGGCAGCCTTCCCACAATGGCTGATCAGCCCCCAGTAGAAGAATGAAAACTCTTTTCTGACGTAGCGGGTCAGTCCTGGACCCTGGACACCGCTCGATGTCACTTGCACACTCGCCCAAGTTCTCCCAAGGTAGCTCAACCAAGTGCCCAAGTCCAAAAAAAGAAAACAACCCATAGGGAAGGCCTTCCCTGTCTGCAGTCTGGCTTTTGTTGTAGCTACAGCCTTAGCAGCAACCACAGCCTCAGACCAGATGCACCCACTCACCACTTCTCCACTGCTTTTGTCCTCCTCCGGGGGTCCAGAAGTTTCCTGTTGCCTCCATGTATTCCCAAAGGGATTTTTCTGGACAAAGCCCACAAGCCAGAGGTGCCTGGAGTCCTCTCTCTCCAATCTCACTGCTCCCAGTTGAAAAGAAGCTGTTATTTGGCCACCATCTTGCCCCTCAGCTCCTTCTTATACTTTCCCTTATTACTTTCCTTATATTTAAGTAGCTTTACAAGTTCTAATACACTAAAAAAATTTAAAAAAACAAAAACAAAAACCTGCCAACTACTAACAGACGCTTCCATGAAAACGTAATAAATAAAAGAAAGGTACAAGGAAGTGGTTCTGCTACTTAAAAAGATTCAGTAGCAATTCAAAATTTTTCAAGTGCATCCTAGCATTTGAGTCCTATAAAGGGGTATTGTGAAACATTGAATTAAATACCAACAAAAATCCCAAATCTGGCTACTTTACTAAAGGATTTCCATGCTAACAACAACAACAAAACCCCCCACTTTATTCATCTTCCTTAAGATATCATTTTAATTTCTCAAATTGATATTTGAAGGACTCTTCCCCCAGAGCGGACACAGTATCTGACTCACAATGTAAAGGGCAACCTTTTGCCGAAGCGGCACTGGCACTTACACACCTATCTCCCTTTCATGGGCCACCTCTCTGGCATCTGACAGTGGTGGACAGTTTCTCTGATGAATTGGTTGTCCCTATCTCTGCCGCTACATCCTTAGACTCGCAGAAGGAGACAGACGAGAGGTATGTGGCAGGTGGACAATTAGGAGAATCCGGGAAAGAAGAAAATATATTATCTGACTCAATAGTAAGGAGCTTTCCCTTGAAATCTCCACTCCAACCATAAGGAAAATTTGAGTTGGATAGGAGTGGAAAATAACATGTAGACATGTTCCTAAAATGTTATGAATAGCTTTGAAATACAAAAGCCACCTCCCTGATCAAAGGCATCACCACGATCGTGATACCAGCAATAGCTACAAAATACTGAACCATCTGCATAAGAAACTGGGCTAACTGCTTTATAGTTTTCATTTCTAACCCTTACAAGGTAGGTAGCATTATCCTCCCATTATACAGATAAGAGATACTGATCCTCAGAGAATTTAAGTTACTTGCTCAGATTCACACAGTTGATAGATGGTAAAGCGAGGAACTGGGGTGTCAGGGCTCAGAACATAATACCTCCAAAACATGGCGCCTTGGCGTCCTGAGTATTTTAAGCTGAAGAAAATTGAGAAAACAGAAGCAGGAAGGCCACTCTCTGATCTTTCCCCACATTTTTGTCCTGAGATCTGACCAGATCTGCTGCTGGAAGTAGGTCATAGACCCTATTTCAGAGGGGTCCTGCCCTATACCCAGGGACCCCTCTGGGAAGGAGTGTTACACAGAGACAGAAAAGAATCTGAACAAACAGGCCTGCTACCATTAGAGTATACTTTTTGTCCTCCAATAGCACTTCTGCATAACTGTCCATAAAAATACACAGATTTTTCTGGATACACAAGGGAGTAATATTGTCACTGATTTACACAGTGACAACTCTGGCTGCTGTCTGGCAAATAGATTTTAGGAGAATAAGGATGGAACCAGGACACCAATTAGGAAGCTGATGTAATAATCCATAGAGAGATCAGGGAGCTGCAGTGAAGGGGAGGAGAAATAGGTCAACCACATTCTGAAGGCAGATCCAACCATTATTTGCTAATAATCCAGATACAGTGGCGGAGGGTAAGGGAAGAAGAAACAAGGATGATGTCTTTTGCCCTGAGTGACTGAATGGATTATTATGGGTTGAATTGTTCCTCCCCCCAAAAAAGATATGTCGAAGCCCCAACTCCCAGTACCTTAGACTATGATCTTATTTGGAAATAGCATATTTGCAGATGTTATTAATATTAGTTAAGTTAGGATAAGGTCATAATGGAACAAGTGGGGCTTTAATATAACCAATATAACCATGTCCTTATGCAAAGAGGAAGAAACACAGGGCCAAGGTCATGGTAAGACGGAGACACAGAGAGAGAAGATGGGCATGTGACCATCGAGGAAGAGACAGAAATGATTTACCCACCAGCCGAGGAGCACTGAGGATTGTTGGCAAACACCAGAAGCTAGAAGAGGGGAGGAAGCATTTTAACCTATAGACGCATAGGGTGCATGGCCCTGCTGCCATGTCGATTTTGAATTTCTACTCTCCAGAACTGAGACAGTACATTTCTGTTTTTCAAGTTACCCAGATTATGGTATTTTGTTACAACATCCCCAGGAAGCTAATACATGCATAGCAGGACCATTCCTGGAGGTTGGGGAGGCCGCTGGGGTTGGGATGAAGGGTGAGAAGGTTCAAAACCCTAAGAGTTCTACTTTAAGTTGCCTGTTAGGTATTACAAGTGAAAATTCTGGGGGCCAATAATAAAATGGAAAAGGGAGGCTAAATTGATTTCTTATGTAAATATGCCCGACATTATTATAAGCTAAGATTGTCAACCAGGTCCTTTATGGAATAGTAGTTCAGCAAGATATTAATAGATTTATAAGGAAAAATGTTTGGAAAATTCTGTGTTAAATGAAATTAAACAGGCTTCCTGTTACAGAACATCTTAGAGCCTTTCACTAATGGAAAGCACGTGTTTCTTTGACTTGGCACTATTCTTAGACAAGTCTTAAGGCCAGAGATTTGTATAACACATATCCAGATGAGTAAACTAAAGGCCAGGTTAACTAATTTTCTCAAGCCCCATAAGCCATTAAGTAGTAAAGCTGAAATTTGATGATCCCAAAGTCCAGATACTTTCAATATACCACTATATAAATGATATACATATAACAAAATCTGCCTCAATACACAACTTTTGATGAAAACAGAATGCTGAGTAAACTGGATTATTCTGGCAAAATATATAGGTACTGAAATTACAAGTGATTTATAGTTATGTTATTCTGCAAAGAATCAAAAATCATGGGCCCAAAGACTGCTTCATAATGAATTTCCATTACACGTCCTTCAGTTTTGAAAGTAACTTTTTGAGGGCAGGGGAAGCTGCCTATCCTTTAGGACTTTAAAATATCACGGCAAGGCATTGTCTTCCACTAAGGGAATTTTAATAACATTTGCTCAAGGAAATGTGGCCCTGTTCTTTTTAGAATCAGCTTCATTTTTTATTATCTATTATGACTAATTTTTCAAATTAAAAAAATTAGGATAGACAATGTGGCCAATGCAAAGGTAAGTTTGGGAACAACAGACAGGGACATTTTATATGAGGATAAGCCCAGTAAATCTGGCAACATCACCATCTCAACGGTCACCCCCTGAGGCGGTAAGAAGCATCTCTCTGATTCTAAAAGCGCTCCCATTATTAGTAGCAGCAACCACTATATAATACTTTCTTATGTTCTTCTAGTACTTTCCTCAGCTCTTCCCTGTAGTCCTCTCATTTGACCCTTACCATCTTGCTCTGTAGCTAGGACTGGAGTGCAGTGGCATCATCATCAGCAATCTCAAATGCTTGGGCTCAAGCAATCTTCCTGCTTTAGGCTCCCAAGTACCTGGGACGATAGGTAGGTACCACCAATGCCAGCCTAGTGTTTTCTATTTTTAATGGAGACAGAAAGTACAAGAGTCAGGGAGTACGAAACATGGTACATCCTCCATAGTACTCCCTCACTCTTGCTCAGCTTGGTCTCAACTCCTAAGCTTAAGCCATACTCCCACCTGGCCCTCCTAGAGTGCCAGGATGATAGGCATGAGCCACTGTGCTGGGCTTGATCCCACCCTCATACTTCAAAGGGTGCAGCTCTTCAACCGAGGCCCATGCTGACTGTACCACTTGCCAGGTGATGACTCTCCAGTCCGGACCTGAACTGAGACAGACTCCAAGTTGACTGGACCACCCACTCGGTCACTGCATAAATACATCCTGGGCTCCTACTGTGTGCTGGACTCCAGTCTAGACACAGGAACACAAGAGATGGTGTCTACTTTTACGAAGTTTGTTGTCTAATGGGGAAGAGAGAGGGATAAGAGCTATTAAGAAAACTGAAGCTGGATAAATGAGACAGTGTGGGGTCAAGGAGTGACCCTCTGAGGAGGTGACATCTGAGGATGTGACATCTTGGCAGATCTGAAGGACAGGAAAGAGTTCCAAGTGCTATTTGGGAAGGAGTTCCAGAAGCAGTGACTGCAAAAGCCATTGACAGGAGACAGTGAAGACAGAAGCTGAGCAGCTGGTGTGGCTGGGGTCCATCAGGTGACAGTCAGAGGGGTACACAGTGGGACCATGTGTCTAATCTTGCAGGGTGTTTTAGGGGCTTGCTTCCCTCAGCTCCAGATGTCTCCATCCACGTCAAGGGGGTCCAACAGCATAACCCTCTGGAGGACAGTGGGGGTGAAGGCAGAAAGATTCATCTGATGAGTACCTTTTGGTTAAACTGGCCACATGAGGCTCACCACACTCCGTCCCCCCGCACGGAGGGACGCTTTTCTCTCTTTGCCCTGTGTGGACCTGTGGATTGCTGGGCAACTCTGCTCAACTCGGCTTCAGTCATGGGACACCCCTTCCCCCAACGGGAAAAGCGCCATTCCAGCCCGGCTGCCCTCAGTAACGAAGGTGGCGTTTTGCTATACATCTGCCTCACTCTTCTGTCTTATTTCTCAAGTTGTTCAGAACTCAGGCTAGGAAGAGGATGTACTATGTTTTGTCCTCCCTCAGAAGGCGGGACAGAATGAATTTAGGCTTTATTCTAAATGAGAACAATATGCTCCCCGTCTCTATTATCCTGCAAACACTTCATCATATGTGCAACTGAAGAAAGGCACAGCTGACAGCATCAGCTTCATTCACCACATCAAGAATTTAAGGTTGCCTATGGTCTGGCTTCCCCACACCAACCCTGGAAACCTGAGCAAGGCTGAGCCTGAGAAAGGAGCTCTAAAATCCAGCCAACCACAATGTCTTCACAGAGCTATTCGAAGGGCATCCCCTCATAAGGATTCTAAAATCAATCTCGCATAGTCTCCAAGCTGGAGACAACAAAGCCCACAGACTGGTTTGTCTGGTCCTTCGCCCTTGAAATACCTTCTAGCATTGCTTCTGTCAGCCGTTTTTGAAAACGAAAACACTGTTTTGACTTTTCTTGCTTGCTGGATTCTGACTTCTGTCACCTTGCTAAAATTACTAACAATCTCCATATTTTCTAATTCCAAAGAAAAATTTGTCTTTATCTTCATGGACTTTCCTGACATGTTGCTATGATCCTTTTTCTAAATTCATCAAGGCCTTGCTTTATGTAATATGTACTTTCGTGGATCTTCCAGCATTTTCTCCCGTGTAGATAGTTCCCTTTTCCTGGGCCTTCCCCTTAAATGGTGGGTGTCCTAAGATTGGTCTCCTTGGTCCACAGCTTATCAAACTTCCACACACACACTGTAGGGTGGTCTCATTGCTTTAACTAGCATTTTCCACTGACAGTCAGACTGACAGATCTTCTCTAAGGCTTCAGGCTCATCTCTCTAATACCCCACTGAGGATTTTTGCCCACTGTCGTATGGTTGTACTAAACTCAATATGTCAAAATGGAACTTACCTTAATCCTTCTGTGGAAACATTGAACAATTTTTGTGTATTTTCATTCCTTCATGAAACCTCTCTCAAATGCTCTCATTTTTTAAAAGACATTTTTTTAAAAGATATAAATTCCATGGCCCAAGAAAACAGGAGAGACAACATAAGGAGGCTGATGAAGTTTTTTTTGTTGTCAGATGGAAAGTAAACAGGCCATATTCAGAGAATGAAAGAAGAATATAAATGAGAAACAAGCTAATTCACAGGACCGAACCGCAGAAGGTCTCAAAAATGCCAAGTACTGGACACCGCAGGAGGCAAAACTGAAGCATGGGCTAGAGACAGAGGAATCAGTGAGAGTCGGCAGCAGGGCAGCAGCCCATAGACCCTTAGATCCCCCCATCCCCTAAGGCCGGGAGAAAATGCATTCTTTGGAAAATTTAAGCAGAGACACGCTAGGCTTGGGAATATCAGAAACAGTGAAAGAGGAGGAAGAGGCGGCCTCCTGAAAACTGACACCAGCCACCTGAGCACTCTTTGATATGAAAGTTGGCAGCAAGGACTATATGCCTCCACTCTTCATTCTTGACCAGAGACTAAAGGAGAGTCTTCTCTACAGTGACCGAATCCTCTTAGAGACAAAACCTGCACATACTGGCGTGTGTAGTCATCTAACGAAATGTCTCAAACCCCACCAGTCATCTCCGGGGAGATGGTCCTCCAAACAATGGAATGTCCAGTCAGCAACTTAGTTTCCCATACTTAATCTACAAACTGACTGCAAGGAACCACCAGACATGTGAGGGACGCCTCCGACTGAGTAGAAAATCTAAAAGAAACAATATGAAAATTAAAAACAGCAAGGTATGGAGCAGAAGAACCCTTCAGAACCATAAAATATCTTTAAGGAGATAAGAGAGGCTATTACATTTATTCAACAACACTATGCTATTTTAAAGGGAATTTAAAAAAAACCCACGCCCCTGAAAATTAACATATGATAAAAGAAATTTGAACAATTTGATAAAAGGACAGGGCAATAAAGTCACAGAAATTGCACAGAAAATGTAACTGAAAGACAAAAGAACTTTTAAAAAATAGGAGAAAAATAGAAAATGAGGAAGTTGGTTCCAGAAGACCAGTATCTGACTAGTGTGAATTCCATTAAAAAGAGAAGAGGTAAAATTCAGAAGGGGAAAGTATTAAAGAAATAGTACAAAAACATTTAGCAAAAGTATAGACATGATTTTCTAGCATTAAAGAAACTATCAATTTCCTGGGTAGAATGGATCTCCAAAATAAGGAGATAAAATTCAGAAGGGGAAGTTATCAAAGAAATAGTACAAAAACATTTAGCAAAAGTATAGACATGATTTTCCAGAATTAAAGAAACTATCAATTTCTGTTCATGGAACGGATTTCCAAAATAAAGAGACTCATCATAAATTTTACAGAGAGGAAAAGAAATCACAGCAAAATAATCAAGACCCAAAATGGCATTGGACTTTTCAATAGTAGCACCAGTAGCTAAAAAATAATGGGGGAAAAATTCCTTCTAAATTTCTGGGAAAAATGGTTTTCAACTAGAATTGTATACTCAGCCAAAGCATTAATCAAGGGTAAGGGTGAAGTAAAGAAATATTCAGAAATATGTAAGATTTTTAAAATTAGTTCTCATAAACCACTTCTCAGAAAGCTCCTGGCAGACGTGGTCCACCAAAAAGAGGAAAGAAACCCAAAAAGAGAACTTCATGGGATCCCAGAAGCGGAAGCTTGCGCCAGAGAGAGGGGACCTAAAGTGAGACTAATTTAATGTTATGTCACCTATGTATATGTATTATGTTGACAACAATCAAAAGTAGTGAAGAACTCAAAAACTAAACTTACTATCTTCTTCCCTAAACTTGGCCTCACGTCTCTATTTGCTGTCTTGGCTGGAGATATTCCCATCCACTCACATGTTGAAGGTAAAAGCTCAAAATTAGTTCTTGACTCATCTATCTCCCTCTTGCTGCCTTTCCATAATTGCCAGCTCAATCTAGACATGTTTCAAACCCACTCTCCCCTCTCCAACTTTACTCCCCCAGGCTAATCTAGTTCCTTAGCATCACTTGCCTGAGACTATTGCAAATCTCCAAACTCATTTCCAATCCTGACCTTAACTCCTAGTTCCACACATCCCTTTATACTCATTCGCTGTGGCAGCTCCTATTTGAGGAGACTATGGAATTTATAGCATTTAAAGACATATTACACAGCAAGAGATAACCAACACAGACACAGGGTATAAGCATAAGTAGGAAGTGGAGAAATAGGATTGAGTCTAGAGAAATCAGTAGAGAACTGATCACAGGTTTGCATGGGATATACTAGGAGTCTTCTTTACCCTCCAGTGAGTAAGAACAGTTGAAGAGTTGCATTTTGGAAAGACTACCACGGCCATACTGTAAAGATGAACTGAAGCTGGGAAGATACAGGGCCCTAGAATAGTGTGGAGAGGGCAGACTTGAAAATTCTTAGCGGGCAATATTGAAAGAACCTTGCAAATAATGACATATTATAGTTGAATTAGAACAAAGAATAGAATAACTCTCAGATATGACTAATACCTTCCACTACTTGACATTGCCATGATTTCAGTTAGCATGTGTGTGTGTGTGTGGGGGGGGGGGCGAGAGAGAGACAGAGAGAGAACCCGAGAAAGTGAAAATCAGCTCAGCTGCTAATCAGACTGAGATGTTCCCAGCAGAACATTGCATTCACAATGTTTTGCATACCAAGGCCACATTGCAGCTGTAGATAATTCTTTCTGTTGAGCAATTCTGGTTTTCTTACAAAAGCCATGGCCACTTGGCAGCAGCCAGGGCAAACAGCCCTCTCTTCCCTGAACCTGCCTTTGACTCACTCAGCAGGACACCAGACTTCTTAGAGGCCTCTTCTTAACTCCTTGATCTCTTGAGTATGTATTTTCCTTTGCTGCAGGTAAGCTAAGAAAACCAACTCTGTGTCATTACAAATGTTTTTCTAGTGGTCTCTGGTGCTGAGAAAAGGTAGAAATGTTCGAGACCATAAAATAGAGACAGAAGAAACAATAAAGCCAGACCATAAAGGGTGGCTGAGGGCTCCCTATTATTCAGACACAAGTAGGAGACCCTCTGCCACAGTTCCTGAAGGTACAAGGCTCCAGCCTTCACTAGGTCAGCAGGTGCATCCTTAGATAAGTCAATCCACATCTTCCCCTGGATTTCAGTCCCTTCATTTGTAAATTCTAGGATTAGATTGACCATCTAATTCTCAACGTCCCTCCCAGTTGAGATTTCTAGGATTGGAATGAAACTCCCGGGGGCTTTGAGTCACAGTGATAACCCATACAGGTTGCCTTGATGAGAGAACGTCCATGCCTGCTCTGGGTGCCCAGAAACCTACATATTTCTGTCAGAGTGTTGTCAGCAAGGCTGGTAACCTCCAAAAGGCTTTTTATTTATTTATTTTGTTTTTCTTTATCAGTTGTATTAAGAACCTATATTTTATACATGTCGTTTCCAAAGACCATTATCTATTTATCTAAAAGGCATTTGTGATAATAATTGTTATTATTATTATTTTATTGTTGGAGATTCATTGAGAGTACAAGAAGCTAAGCTACACTGAGTACATTTGTTAGGTTAAGTCCCCCTTATATTGTATCTTGCCCCCAAAAGGTGGGTCACACACCAAGACCCCCCCAACCCCTTCCCACCTTCCCGCTCTCTACTCTTCCCTTCTCCCACCCCCCCTTCCTTCTCTCTCTCTGCTCTTCCTTTCCCCCACCCCCCTCACTCTTTCTCTGCTTTCCTCTTCCCTCACTATATACTAGGTCATTAATCATCCTCAATATCAAAATTGAGTACATAGGATTCATGCTTCTCCATTCTTGTGATGCTTTACTAAGAAGAATGTGTTCCACTTCCATCTGGGTTAATACAAAGGTTGTAAAGTCTCCATCTTTTTTTTTTTTTAAATCCACATGTATCTGAAAATAAGATCGCAACTCCTCTTTTTTTCTGAATTCCATTTGCATGAAAAATAAGGGTCTTCCAACTCTTAACTCGGAGTTTTAATTTGTCTTTTGAAGCTAGGTGTGCTTTCTGCAAATGGATGGCTTGTGTTTTTTAATCCAATCAGCCAATCTATGCCTCTTCAGCAGGAAATTCAAGCCATTAACATTTATTGAGATAATTGGTAGTGTTCTATTCATCTTATCTTGTGAGAGTCCATTACTTAATTTTATTTATTTATTTATTTTTTATTAAATGATAGCTGTATACATTAATGCAAACATGGGGTACAGTGTAGTGTTTTCATATACAATTTGAAATGTTTTCATCAAACTGGTTAACATAGACTTTGTGTCA
>NW_003852423.1:11264460-11274878 GCF_000181295.1 Otolemur garnettii
GGCTGTGTACATTGGATACTTTTTCTTCCATTCTTGTGATACTTTGCTAAGAAGAACATTTTCCAGTTCTATCCATGTAAACATGAAGGAGGTAAAGTATCCATCTTTCTTTAGGGCTGCATAGTATTCTGTGGTGTACATATACCACAGTTTATTGATCCATTTGTGGATCAATGGGCACTTGGGCTTCTTCCATGACCTGGCAATTATGAATTGGGCTGCAATAAACATTCTGATACAAATATCGTTATTGTAGTGTGATTTTTGATCTTCTGGGTATATACCTAATAAAGGAATTGTAGGATCGAATGGCAGGTCAATTTTTAGTTCTCTAAGTGTTCTCCAGATGTCTTTCCAAAAGGAACGTATTAGTTTGCATTCCCACCAGCAATGTATAAGTGTTCCCTTTTCTCCACATCCACACCAGCAACTCTGGTTTTGGTGTCTCCATCTTTTTTAATGGCTGAGTAGTATTCCATGGTATACATATACTACCACAGCTTGTTAATCCATTCCTGGGTTGATGGGCATTTAGGCTATTTCCACATTTGGGGGACTGTAAATTGAGCTGCGATAAACAGTCTAATGCAAGTGCCCTTATGGTAAAAGAATTTTTTTTTCCTTCTGGGTAGATGCCCAGTAATGGGATTACAGGATCAAATGGGAGGTCTAGCTTGAGTTCTTTGAGGGTTCTCCATACTTCCTTCCAAAAAGGTTGTAATAGTTTGCAATCCCACCAGCAGTGTAAAAGTGTTCTTTTCTCTCCACATCCATGCTAGCATCTGCAGTTTTGAGATTTTGTGATGTGGGCCATTCTCACTGGGGTTAGAGGATATCTCAGGGTTTTGATTTGCATTTCTCTAATAATTAGGGATGATGAGCATTTTTTCAAATGTTTGCTAGCCGTTCATCTGTCTTCTTTAGAGAAGGTTCTATTCATCTCTCCACCTGAACTTTGGTGTCTGCAAAACCTGAGACTTGTTTCAGAGAAAACTTGCTGGAAGCCCCTGATTTAGAATTTGTCAATAGGACTGAATCTATTTCCTTAAAATGTGTGATTGAATGAGTTTTGTAGCATAGACCCACATAAATCAAAAAGGGGTCTAGGCTATAAAAATCACTCAATTAAATGTTTTAAGGAAATAAATTTTTTTAAAAAATATTTCAGTCCTATTGACAAATTCTAAATCAGTGGCTTCCAGCAAGGGTTCTCTAAGACAAGTCTGAGATTCTGCAGACACTGAAGTTCAGGTGCATGTGCACAGTGATCAGCGGAAAGAGTCTTGGCTTCCCACGGAGCGTGCAATCTGCCAGCTCAGAAGGGCCCTGGGCCCCAGAGGCACAGGAGGTTCATTCTCCCGCAAGTCAAGTTAATTCTATAAATGTGCCAATACTTAGGAGGGAAGCAAGCAAAACAAAACAAATTATTTCAGGTTGACTTGCTGATTGCTAATAATATTCTTCATCAAGTAACCCAGGCGGGAACATTTTTTATTTTCAGTGTCAGCTATGGCCACCATTTTCCCCTTGTTTCAAATACAAACTCTATTATTATAAGGTCCAGGCATGCCTCAGAAGAACTTTTCTTTATTTATCTTTTTTCACTTCCTGATTGTTAAACCCAGGGATGTATGTAGGTTATGTGACCTTTGTATCAGCTGGAAGGGTTAGCATTTCTGAGAAAAGTTAATCCTGTCTGCAAAGTTCAAGAAGTTGGGCAAAAACAAGAGAGGACCAGAGGACAGACATCCCGCTGATAATAACCGAGTGTCCCATTTTGTTTCTTGCTTCCTTACCGCACATCCTCCCAAACCAAAGCATTCATGGTAAGGTACCTACCTGTGTGCACGCCTAACGCAGTGCCTGGCATACAGTCAGTAGCACTTGGGAGGGCAGTGCAGGCAGTGGGGACAGTATGAAGGATGCAATCATGGCTTCAAATGTGGCTTCTGCCGCTTAAATCTCTGTGCTTTTAGGCAAGTGCTTGCATTCTCAGTGGAATCACGCTATCTTTCATTGTGATAGTGAGGGATACACAATATTCTGTGAATACACATATAAACCCAGGCACTGTAAAGAGACAGAAGACAGTCCCTGCCTGCACCTTCTACTTTAGGCCTTGGAACAATCCATGGCAGCAGAGCAGATGCTAAATAACTCCAAATTTCCTCCCCTTTCTAGTGGTAATTATAACAGGATGCATTTACAGAGCTGAATATTCATTCAGCACACAGAACATGTACTAAAGTATTAAAGTGGAAAGGAAGGAGGGCCTTGGTTGCTAACTATTTGGATAAAGGCTTGTTAAAAAGCTCACTTGCTGGAATGAGCTTTCCAACCACAGGACATTCCCTTCAACAAATGCCTTCACTGGCTCCCAACAGCAACCAGAAGAAAGTATAAACTTTCTGCCATGAAATTAAGTGTCCTCTACAGTGTGACTCCAACATAACATTCCAGGCCAGAATCATGTGGTCTTTTCACAGACTCTAAGCCTGTTCTCCAGGCAAATCCAGGGCTTTTCTTCCCCAGCTCTACCCCACCTTTTATGTTTTTATAGCTCCAGGCAAATAGTAGAAACTAGTCAATACCAGTTGAATGACTCTACCTGGAGTACATACTGCAAAATTCGGTCAAGTTTTCTGAATGTTTGAACATTTTCCTAAATAAACACTGGGGAAAATATTAGCTAAATGAATAAATGGACAAGGGAATGGATTGCTTAGGAGCTGGGTTACATCCTCCCCAGAGAGGGATACAGGCACAAGACATGCCCAAGAAGTGTTTTTGGAAGATGAGTTTTGGGATGTGGAGTCCCAAAAAGGAAAGGAGGAAGGGCTAGCCCAGGGATGCCTGAATAAATATTTTGGCCAGTAAACAACCCTAAGTAATTTAAAGATAACCACTATTTAGAATCAGACTGTAGAGAAAAGGTTGAGAGATAACCCAACTGTACTGGAAAGATTAAGCTGCTAAGAATTTGCTTCGTTGGGCTAATACATCTAAGGACACAGTCCTCGTCCTCTTTCTTCCTCCACAACCTCTTGCACTTCAAGTTCTGAATTAAAGTCATTTTTAAGAAAAGCATATAATTTTCCGTTTAAGGCTGTACCTACAATATCTCCAAGGGGAGATAAATCTCAATACCCTGCTTTCAGTTCAGATATGCTTTGGAGCAGAGGTTTTATGAAGACAGCACCTCATCAATGTCCTATGAACTGAATCTGTTGTGGTTTAAGCCACTGAACTTGCACCAACATAAAAGTTCAAACTCCATTCCTCATTTTGGCCAGAAAACTATAGTCCTTAGCATTTTGCCCAGGTTACCACTCTTCCGAGTCCATAGAGATATGAACACTTTGCTGTTCTAAAGATATCATTCTAATTATGAGATGCTCCCCACTTAAGTTCTTTTAAATGTTCTTAGTTGAGCCAGGTGTGGTGGCTCACGCCTGTAATCCCAGCACTCTGGGAGGCCAAAGCACATGGATTGCCTGAGCTCAAGGGTTTAAGACCAGCCTGAGCAAGAGCAAGACCCTGTCTCTAAAAATAGCTGGGCATTGTGGAGGGCACCTGTAGCTACTTGGGAGGTTGAGGCAGGAGGATTACTTGAGCCCCAGAGTTTGAGGTTGTTGTGAGCTGTGACACCATGGCACTCTACCAAAGGCAACAAAGTGAGACTCTGTTTTAAAAAACAAAAAACAGTGTTCTTAGTTCAGTCAGTAAAAAACACACATTATAACCATTGGAGATGTCAAACTAAAATAATCATGTTTGCTTTAAAAAGCAAATGAATCACACTTCCAATTAAGAATAGGTCATTATTGGGTGGTGCCTGTGCCTCAAGGAGTAGGGTGCCACCCCCCCCCAAAAAAAACCTGCAAAAAAAAGAAAAAATAATAATAAGTTATTATCCAATTCGTAATTTCTAAGTCTTGGAAGCAGCCCAAGTGCCCACTGACTCATGAATGGATTAACAAATTGTGGTATATATAATGTACACAGCTATGATTTAATAAAAAAATTGTGATACACACACACACACACACTGAGGAATACTATGCAGCCATAAAAGAGATGGAGACTTTACATTGTTTGTGTTTACTTGGATGGAGCTGGAACATATTCGTCTTAGTAAAAGATCTGAAGACTGGAAGAAAAAGTTTCCAATGTGCTCAGTACTACTATGAAACCAACATATAATCATCTACACATTCATATGGATGATAAAACAGAACTATAGTCCAGAAAGTAGGAAGGAAGAGGAGAGAAAAGGGAGGGGAGGGTCAGGGAGGCCATGAGGAGGGAGGGTATTTGGTGGGACCTCACCTAATGTGTATAATATAATGGTACATTTCAAAAGTATTAAGAATAGAGTATAAATGTCTAACCACAACAAATAAGCAAGCGAGGTGACAGTTAAGTTAATCAGTTTGATGTAAGCATTCCACATTGTTTATCAATTCAGCACATTGTACCCCATAAATGCTTTAATGTACACAGTCATGATTTAATAAAGAAAAAAAGAATAGGTCATTATGTAACTTTCTTGGGTCTCTGGGTATAATAAATGAGTATACAATGTTACCTTAGGCAAAAGACTTTTCTGTCTGTGTATCTCGGTTCTGTGCATACCGTAGTCAACACACAAGTTTTTCCTCTAAGAAATTATATGCTTCCAAAAACAAAGAAAAATTCATTTTCAAAATACGGTCATGCTGTTCACATCTTGTTTTTATTTCTTCATGGGGAGTGAACCAGTAAACCCAGTGGACTTTCTTAATACTGTCAATCAAAGCCTACTTATTCTTCAGGCTATGAAATCAGCTGAGTCGAATCCCACTGCAAATCAGTTTATAAGCTGAATTCATATAAACTATAGGGCCAATTATGCCCCTCTCAATCAACTCCTATAAAGGGTGAATAAAATAGCTTTTTGCTAAGAACACTGACACCACATTGAAAAACTTCTCCCCTCTACATAAACTAGTATAGGGTACACATCTAGAATATCTGAACAGCTAAAAAGTCTTGATGATTGTACAGACTTTCGTATGCCAACAAAGCCAGGGCCATGTACTTTCCAAAAGTGCTCCGGTTCTTATTTTGAACAATTTTTTTTTTTTTTTTTGTGAGACAAAGTTTCACTCCATTGCCCTGGTTAGAGTGCAGTGGCATCATCATAGCTCACAGCAACCTCAAGCTCCTGGGCGGAAGTCATTCTCCTGCCCAGCCTCCTGAGTAACTGGGACTACAGGTGCATGCCACCACACCTGGATAATTTTTCTGTTTTTTTTTTTTTTTTTTTTTGTATAAACAGAGTCTTGCTTTGGCTCAGGCTGGTTTCAAACTCCTGGGCTTAAGCGTTCTACCCACCTGGGCCTCCCAAAAATACTAGGATTACAGACGTGAGCCACCATGCCTGGCCTGAACAACTGTCTCAAAATTTGCTTTTCAAGTTAATAAAATGCCTTATCAGTGGATTGTTAAATTCTCTTTACATTTCTGTTCCTACTCATCCCACATAAAAAGAAAAAAAAAGTATCCTAGCACTCTCAGAGGACAGAATGGGAGGATTTCTTGAGGCCAGGAGTTCAACTAGCCTGAGCAAGAGTGAGACCCCATTTCTAGGAAAAGTAAAAAAAAATTAGCAGGGCATGGTGGTGTGCACCCATAGTCTCAGCTATGAGGGAAGCTGAGGCAGGAGGATTAAGTCCAGGAGTTTAAGGTTGCAGTGAGCTATGATGATGTCACTGTACCACCCTTGCTGGGGGGAAAGAGTGAGACTCTGCCTAAAAAAGAGAGCGAGAGATAGAGGGAGAGTATTTGTACATTTAAGAGGTGGGAAGGCAGGTACTGAGCGTCCCCTTCCCTATTTACTGATGCCAAAACTGAGGCTGTAGAAAAAAAAGTATTATCTCAAATGTTGCCCAAGATGCGAGTAGGGTACTAAAATCAAGATCCCAGCAACCTTAGCTCCAAAATGCTTGCCCTAGGACTCAGTGGGGGTGCAGGAAAGATGGAGGACTGACAGGTGGCCTGCACCTGGGTCATCAGTGGCCACAATCATTACAATAGTGTATAAACATTATTTTGCTCTGTCTTCACCAATGACTTCATCTTAACGCATAACTCATAAGGAAAATACCTTTAACTGAAAAGCCAGACACGACCTTAGGTAAGTACTTTCTATATTATTTTTATTTCTAATAGAAAAATTCTGTATTTCAAAAGAAAAACTGATCATTATATCCATCTTTCCGATGGGGAGTCTGAGGTTTAGCCAGCTTAGTTGGCACGAGCTCACCAACTAGCAAAGGTCAGAACTGAGATTTGAATTTATAAACATGTCACAGCCTCCCTGCTTCCCCCCAAGACACCAAGCTGACCTGAAAGCACAGAATCCACTTCTCTGGGAGGCGCTTCCACCTGTCTCCTGGGCCCCTGTTTTTTTCCTAATCCTACATTCCAAGAATAATATCCTCCCTAGCATGCTTTCCTTCCTCCACTCAAGCCAAGTTTCCTTACTTGGGGCCATTCAAATCCAACGCATTTTCTGCTTCCTGTCGTCTTCAGCACCCACGAAATCAAAACATCCCAAACATCCCAAAGAGATGCGTTGAGGGAGGAAGAGGAAGCGCCCTTTCTCCCCCTCTTCCCCATCCCCCTACTAAGAGTGATGGAGGACCCCAAGTCCTTCCTTGGAGGGGCTTCTGGACTGGAGAACCCTTGGTGCAAAAGCCTCAGTGATGCCTGCAACCTTCAGGAGTGTCCCCCGGGCTGGGAGCACCCACAGCATCCCCAGTACTCCAACTTGAAAGATGCAGCCAAGAGCACCCCACCCCAATCTCACCCTACAGAGCTTTCTCCCCTTGGTGCTTAGAGCTCTTGAAACCACCTGGACCCTGGGGCAGAGCCTGTGGCTCAGTGAGTAGGGCGCTGGCCCCCTATGCCAAGGGTGGTGGGTTCAAACCCGTCCTGGCCAAACTGCAAGCCCCCCCCCCAAATAAAAAAATAGCTGGGCAGTGTGGCAGGCGCCATTAGTCCCAGCTACTCGGGAGGCTGAGGCAAGATACAGGGGGCCAGTCCACCGTCCCTCAGACTGTTGGAGGGCTGGACCGTGGACCCTGGGATGAGTTGGCTGCTAAGCAGGACAGGCAGCAGCATCGGGATAAATGTCCAGATAAATGTCCTTGGCGGGCCGCATGTGGCCTGCGGGCCGTAGTTTGAGGATGCCACTAAGACCAAGAGCTGGAAGTTGCTGTGAGCTGTGATGTCACAGCCCTCTACTAAGGGCAACAAAGTAAGGCTCTGTCTCTTAAACACACACACACACACACACGCACACAGAGAGCTGGCCTGTGTGTCTGGGAGCAGGAGTGAGGACCTATCTATCCCGCAGATCCCGCATGACCCATGTGGGGCTGGTGGCACTTATACCTGGCAGCCGACATTCCTCCCTGCGGCCACAGCACGCTCAAACCAGGCCCAGCTGCTCGCTGCAGTGCTGGGAGGTACTGGACCCCTCCCAGCCACCAGTACCCCCCGAATGTAAGCTTTTAAACGCTCCTCTGGACTCACCTGACCCAGACTGTAAAGGCCAATGGTATGTCCTCACCTCCAGTCGCAGAAACCTGGCTGCATGCAATCAGCACTTTGCATCCTGGAAGCAGCTAGCAGCTCTAGGGTGGAATCTAAGAAATTATTAAACGTCGGTGGTGGTGCAACTCAGGTTGGTTTGTTCCTTTGTTTTGATTCTTTCCCCTCTCACTTTTTAAAAGAAGCTGTTTTAGAATTTGAACTTGCATTTTGAGATTATTTCTCCATTCTAGCACTTGCTAGCCCAAAGTTTGCATTTGGAAACCAAGTAGTGTTTTACTCCCACTGTTGAAAAAGTCAGCTCTCATTGATGGATCGTCGCACTAGTAGTGAGTGGACACCAAGCCCCAGCATGTACCGAGTGCTTTCCCTGCGTTACTGCACTGCAGTCTTGAGCAACCTGATGTATTCTGTATGATAATTACCCCCATTTTGCAAGTGGGGAACCCAGGGTTACATCTTGAGTCACAGACTGGAGTGCCTTATTACCCGCCACCAGGTGCTGGGCACTGAGCCAGACGGTAGGGGGAGTAGGGAGGTTGCAATGGCAACGCAGATAAGACAAGAATAAAGGAAGTCGTTATCATGGGCCACAACAGAGTCAACGGCCACAGGAGTGCAATAGGCGGTGAGTAAACCTTTCAGCCACCCAGCCCCAGATGAGCACAGCTACAGAAATGAGCCAGAGGAAGCCAGCAGCAGAGCAACCCCCAGCCCCCTAGCAAGGGGCAAGGGCCTTGTTTTAAGCCACTTCAAGTTTGGGGTAGTTTGTTGCACAACTAAGGCTAACTGCAAGTGCTAGCTGGGTGACCTGGAACAAATGACTTCATGCCACGGACTCTCCATTTTCTCCTGAGTACCTATTTCACTGTGCTGTCGTGAGGACTGAATGATAAACCCTGCGTGAATCGTGGGGCTCAGAGGATGTGCTCAGTCACTGTAGCTATCACTTGCCATCATACCTTATGTGTGGAAGGATTTTCTACCCACTTATCATTTTATGGAGAAAAATTTGTTTGGTGGGACAAGAATTTTTCTTTAAGACCCTGATCAGCCCACCCTTAATATTTCCAGGGCCCAGGGCAAGAGTACAAATAGAAGGCCATCAGCCAAATCTAAATATGTAAAAGTTATAGACTAAGCTAACAAATCATTATACATTAAGTTCTACTTTCCTACAGTGACACATGTATTTCTCATAATGACATGAGAAGCCAGGTTCAAACGTGTGGATGATGGGTGGGACAGGGAGAGCTGGTTTCTAGGGCTTGGTCTGCAGCCTCCACCTCTCTGTGCATTTGGGAAAGGAACTGGAGGATGCCGGATATTCAGAACAAAGTTTGGAGAGGTGTGATCTTGGTATGGGGGCACAAAGGATGTTGTCTCATGGACTCCTCACCTTGTGAGAAGTCAGAGGGGAGAACTTTCTAAAGTATGGGCCCTGGGCCAGGGTGCTTTGGTCCTAAGTACAAGAATAGCTATGGGGTAAGTACCCAAAGTGGAGCCACTTAAATTAAAAGCAAACTGAATTTTATTGCAAATATGGAATGAACCATGTTTTAGCATACTTGTTCAAAACCAGGGTGTCCCAGAGGTTTTCCTTCAGTTTTAATCACTTCGGGGATATAAATACTGCAATTTATAAACCATCATTTGCAAGTTTAGGTGAATTTTACACTGTTTTGTTTTTGTGCATGTTGAGTAACACATTTTTTTCATTTTCATTTTTGTTTCAGTTCCCCCGAGTGAAAAACGTGGCATACGTTGACTAGAAGAGACAATTACACTTATTAAAATAATTAAAACTCAGAGTCAAAAGTAGTAAACTCTCAAAGGACAGTTCTGTAAGTTTGTAGCTGTTAGGCTTATGAAGTTATTAAAGCTGGAGACTGCACTCACACATTTGGGACATCCTGTGTGCGAGTTTGCGGTGTGTCCGGTTTCATGCTAGATAGTTGATTAAAAAGGAAAAAAGGAAAGAAACAGTCTTCTTTAAGGAACTTGCAGTCTCGTTGAAGGGGAGGTGTGACGGAGACTGATCTCATAATATGATATGATACGTGCTGCAACTGGGCCAGTAGAGCTGGTGAGGACAGAGTCCGGGGACTGAGTGACAGTCTGGAGAGCCAGGGAATCTTGCCGGAGGAGGTGGCATGAAGCTGGGCATTAAGAAATGAACGGCCAATGAAAGGAAAGTAACAGCACAGGTAATGAGGGGCACTTGTGCCGGGGTCGACGCTCTGTTCTGGGACTGACAGACTGCCCCTCTTGGAGGTGGACGGGTGGGCCAGCCCGGACTGAGACTGAGGGGAGGAGATTAGCCCAGAGCCGGCTGCCGAGGACTTGCATCTGGAGTCTGTAGTCAGAATTAGTAGATGGAAAGTCAGTTTTCTTAATGAAAAATAATAGAATAGAAAAGAACAAAACAGAGCAGAATATAACAGTAGAATAGGAGTATTAGTTTGCCGGGGTGCTGTTACTGGGTGGCTGTAAACAACAGGAATTTATTGTCTTACAGTTCTAGAGACTGCAAGTCTAAAATTCAGGCACCAGCAGGTTCCAGATGGAACCTATAGCGGAAGCTTCCTTTGTCGTGCAGTCTCTGCTTCCATCTTTCCTGGGCATTCTCTGTGTCTTTGGGGGGTGTCCTTACTCTATATGCATCTGTCTCTGGGTCCTAATTTCACCTTTTTGTGAGGACAGCAGTCATACCGGATTACAGCTCATCCGAATGACTTCATTTGAACTTGATTGCTTCTGTGGAGACTTTCTTTTCTTCTTTCTTTCTTTTCTTTTCTTTCTTTTTTTTTTTTTTTTTT
>NW_003852423.1:11274898-11289580 GCF_000181295.1 Otolemur garnettii
TTTTTTTTTTTGTAGTTTTTGGCCAGGGCTGGGTTTGAACCCACCACCTCCGGCACATGGGGCCAGAGCCCTACTCCTTTGAGACACAGGCGCTGCCCAAGATTTTTTTTTTTCTAAATAAAGCCACCTCACTGCTCCAAGAGATATTCTTAGTCCCTTTCTTGTATTGAGAATATTGACAGGTGAGCAAGCGAACGGATTTGCAAAGAAGTTGGTTCTCCAAAGGCTTCACCCACAAAGCCTTGGCTTTTCTTAAAACAAAGATTTAAAATTGTCAGGCTGATCAGTCCAAGTGATTTGGGGGTTACCCCAAGCCCTTGTGTTCCCTGCACCAACGTGTTCCAGGCAGGTTCTGGTTTGTAAGCTCTGCTGGTTCAGAGCATGAGTTAGGCCTCATTCAAATCTAGAGCCTGCCACTTGGTGGCCATAGGCACATTCGTAATTTCAGCTTTCTCATCCATACATGGTAAAAATATTATTAGCAGTGTTATTAAGAGGGGGAAATGAGATAGTGGTACACAGAAAGTGTTTATTGTATATAAAAGGGCCCAATAAATGGCAGCTGTAATAATAATTATAGTGACACAGCCATGACAGTCTGTAAGGTTCTAGGCCTGTGACTGCAATTCTTTTCAACTGTCTATCCATGTTCCTGAATTGTATTTGGACACCACCCAAAAGCACGCCCCTCACTGACCCACATCAGAGCTTTGCAATACTCCTTAAACTCCAATTAAGAAGACACAGACAGTGGCTTGTTTACAGATTGGGAGCAGTTGAATACAATTCAAATGGCCTGAGTTTGGAGGTTTGATTTTACACATGCAGCTTCTGCCACCAAGATAAATGTGGAGCTGCAATGAAAACCAGGGGAACTGATTAACCTTGTAGGCAATCATGCCCTTCTTGGAAGTGTCTGCATCCCTCCCAGACCTTGTCAAGCCTTGTCCCAGCTCCTTCTCAGTGTTGCCACCTCTCTTCAAGGGGGCTGCCTCATGGCTTGAAAACACAACTCAGAGGCACAGCAAAAAAGAGGAATGTCACAGTGTATTAACTTGTCAATAAACACGGTGCTTAAGGAATGAAGTCAGAAATGTCACATCCACACTCTTGCAAAAAGGCATTGTACTAAATAGAAAAAAGGAGGGGTGGGTGGCAGATGCAGCTGAAGACACCCCGCGGTTATTTTGCACTTTAGCCACATGCACTGAAGGCCTCATTACCTGAGAAGTAGGCCCAGGTGGCACTAACTCCCACGTGCCCCCATCAACTGAGTGAGGAGCTTCAGTCTCCTTGTACTTGATAAGGAAGGGGCACCTCCTATGACTAGCCACAGGCTATAGACTCCAGGGAAGTTGTGGATAATTACAAGGTAATTATTTATAATAAGTGCTTCCACTCTCAGCATGATTATCCAACCCTGAGTTGCTTGCCTCCTTCTGCCTGGTTTATGTAGGGAAACAACGTCCAAATTAATCTATGTCTTTTGTAAGTGAGCGTATACTCCTCTGATGATCCAGATGGTTTAGCGCCCTTTAGCAGCAGGTGTTAAGACTTTCTTACAAGAGGCATATTTTTTCAGTTTCCCTTTAGCTATGGAGAAAGTCAGGCAAATAAGACTGTGGGAATTTAAAGATGAATTATGGGATTAATATAGAGTTGGCCACTAAGGACAGCAAAGCTAGCCCTGTGTGAAACCAGGAAAAATAATCACAGAGAGCCTTTGTAAGGGTTTTATGGTTTGCTCGACACTTTTCGTGTATATCATGTCTTTTAATTTTCAGATCAGCTCTGCACAGTATATATCGATATTATGATGAACCTGGCAGTGTGCTCAGGATAATATCCGATTAAGGGCATGGCCTTAGGAGTAGACTGATGGGATTTTAATCCCAGCTCAGCCACTCATTAGCTGTGTGACCTTTGCTGTGTTAACTAATCTAAGCCTTAGCCTTCTCACGTATGGCAGGAGGACAATACCAGCCCTACAGGCCTGATCTGAGGATTTAATGAAATCACTGTTACTACAATGACTGGCCCATAGCAAGCAGGTCATTCATTGGTATATTGAAAATGATAAACAAAGATTGAAGAAACTTCACAAATGAAGTAGCGTTTGGTGTCCCCTCTTTTTCTCTTGTTTAGGTTTTACTTTATTTTTCTCTAATGGAAATAGTGGCCAGTTCAGGCGCTCTATTTACCGAGAAAATATTATGCCTATGAGTAGTTGCATGACCCAAAGTGAGTCAGTCTGGGAAAGTGAATCTCTGTGTTTTTAGCTTTATAGCTTCTCAAGGGCTTTCAGGAATTTCAACAACTATGTCACATCCCCATACAAGTAAAATGGTTAAGGGTAGTTCTTGAGAGGAGCATGCAAATGATTGGGTAGAACAATGTGTTGCTTTTTATGCATGGCGGCTCAGGCTAAACCGCTCAGAACGTCCTGCCTGCGCAACTGCTGTGGATTTACAGGACTCTCCCTTGATTTTGAGATGGCTGCACCTTAGGAGCACTCGACAGTTGGAAAGAGAGGATGTGCTATTAGTAGAAGCCCAATCCCCAGGTTTCTTCCTCTTCTGCTCTCTGTTCCTGGCTAGAACCTTTCTGTCAGCCGTAGTTTTCTCATCTCAGAATGAAGGTTAGAACACCCCACCTCCTCAATCCACCTTTACTGAGCCAAGGAATGTGAATATACCGGGAAAATGATGGTGCCTGTCACATGCCATATATAACACAGTGATCATCGATGACTTGTAAATTGCTGGGGCTTAGCTTGTTCCCCGTCACTCCACCCAGTGCTCTCTTTATCAGCAAAAAGAAGAGAAAAGGAATGATCTCTTCCCCTTCTCAGAAGAAGAGTAACTCAACTGAATTATTAAATTCTGGGCTTCTTTGTGGCGAGATGGTTGGAAGAATTAATTCCACTTTTTCTCTTGCAGTGCACCCCATCATTAGTTTCTTTTGGTAAATTTTGACAACAAACAACTAAGTAAAATGAAATACAATCAATTCTCAGTAGTCAGAGATTCCATATTAGTAAATTTGTCTTCATGGTTTATTATTCTAAGCTTTAGGATAATAGAGACTTCCGACTTCCTTACCCGGATGTTCACAAACCTGCTTCCACAGTCTCCACGTACTCTTCCTTGGATTCATTCTCCACCTGAGGGGTGGCTGAGGGGTGTGTTTACAAAACTGGGGTTCCCGGGAAGGTGTCCAGATGCAGGACAGGCTGAAAGAGCCATTTTTCACTACACACGTTTCAGCCCAGAACTTCAAGGAGCCTCCAAATTTTAAAGTCAAATCTGGTTTGCCAAGTTGTATCAAGGTATACTTTTCCAAGTAAGAGGGAAGACCTTATTTCATTTCATAGTTTTTAATCTTGGTTTATATGTTTTAAATATGGAGATAGATGGTATGTGAGGCTCCGTGTGTACCCTTGTCTCAGGCCTCCAGAGAAAGTGGCAAGCTTAGAAAGAAAGAAACCTCTACTGATTGAAACTGCTCATATCTGGGCTCTGTGCGTCACTGCATCCTAACCCAGCTCATTGTGGCTGCTACATCTGGTGGTGGGCTTCTCAGTCCTGAAGCTCTGACACAGGAAGCCGACAGGTGAGGAGCACCAGTCAGGATCAAGTGAAAGAAGAACAGGGGCAAGAGCTTGTGATCCTGAAGATTCATATTTGTATGCAATGGATAAGGCTCTGGCATGACTGTATGATCTAAATGGGATGGCTTCCCCATCCCTCCACATTGTCCCCCTAAACTTAGAGATTTTGGACTCTCTCACCAAACTCAGCAGGTATGAGTTCCAACTGGATTGTTTTTCTGAAACATAAAAAGACATAATGTTTCTTATGCTCAAATGATCAGGAAACAGTTCACCCCTGATCAATACGTGCCGTACCATTATTATCATCTAAACTCAGTTTAGACCATTTTCACTATGGGAAACAAATACACTTTAACAGCGTAAGTAAGTGTCATTATCAAAAATAAATCAATAATAAATAAATTTATTTATTTCCACAACTTAGAAGGAGGACAAGGATGAGAGAGGAGAAGGGACTTAAAGATTACTGAGCCCTTACTATCCTGCTGAAGCCAGGCTAAGTTTATCACACATATTATGTCATTAGACCTCACTGTAACTCTAACAAGCAGGTGTCATGGTCTCCATGCCATAATGGATGTGGTGGAAGGATGGAGATGTTTAACAGTTTGTCCGAGGTCAGATAGCTAGTAAGTGTCAGAACTGGAATTCCAACTTGAAAGCCCCATTCTTCTTGCATCGCTGTCTAGCAGCCTCCGCTCCTAAGTTTAGAATGAAAATCTTTGGATTATTCCTATCACCAGTCTGCTTCCCTGTTTTTAAATCCTGCCTCTTGGCTTGGCGCCTGTGGCTCATACACCTAAGGTGGCGGGTTCGAATCCCCAGCCCAGGCCTGCCAAACAACAATGATGCCTGCAACCAAAAAATGGCCAGGCGTTGCGGCGGGCACCTGTGGTCCCAGCTACTTGGGAGGCTGAGGCAGGAGACTCACTTAAGCCCAGGAGTTGGAAGTTGCTGTGAGCTGTGATGCCATGGCACTCTACCCAGGGGACAGCTTGAGGCTCTGTCTCAAAAAAAAAAAAAATCCTGCCTCTTTAGCAAGGTCGGCTGTGGATGGGCCCCCTCATCATCTAGGGTCAAGATGGTGGGCTGGCTAGAGAGGGCCAGTTGACAAATTTGTCTTTGTGATAGATTTTGTACAGGGGTGGGGGTGGAAGGTGGGGGGGGGTGAGGTTTCAACCTGCACCCTCAGGACCACATGCTGATTTTGTAGGAAGTATTTTTTGCTCAGCTGTGGCATTGGATATCACAAGAAGATGCACAGACCTTTTTTTTTTTCTGTTTGCTAATCAACTTTCATTAGTGTTTGTGTATTTAATGTGTTGCCCCCAAACCACTCTTATTTTTCCAACATCCAGCAGAGGGGGGAAAAAGCTTGGACACCCCTGTTAGGGCACAGGGCAACTGGAAGGGAGGAGGCAACAGGCTAGCTGGAGGCGGAGGGGTGGGAGGGTGCATTTCTTAAATGCCCTTTGTTCTTGCAGACAGTGTTGGAGCAGGGTCAGGGTCTCGAGAGCTGGGCAATGGGCCCTGAGCTAACGGGTTTAGAGACGGGCCACATAGCTTTACAGAGCCCACCAAGAGGTCACTCTTGGGCTATTGTAAGAAAACTTACTTTCACATTTAACCTGTTTGTCTGTCCAAGGGATAAACCAGCAAAGCATAAGGAGACAGGGAAGAATTTAGATAATGTGTGCAAGGTGGAACCTCAGACAGGCAATTGGAAAATCATATATTTACTTTAGAGTTTCTGATGTTAAAATCTTTCTCTCTTCCCTTCCAACAGATAAGACTGTTTTGGCCTCTGTTTGGAAATTCTTCCATGCCATGTCACCTTTCTCCCAAATCTGTTGCAAAGTAATCACATCTCAGTATTAGATGCCATGTTCTAAGTATGTTAAAAATGAATTTCAATGATTAAATGCCATAGATTAAGCTTGTAACTTCTCTAAAATTGATACGCAGGGTACATTTTAATTAGAAATTATAAATCTAAGCATTAAATGCCACAGATTAAGCTTGTTACTTCTCTAAAATTGATACGAAGGGTACATTTTAATTAGAAATTATAAATCTAGGGCTGCACCTGTGGCTCAAAGGAGTAGGGTGCCGGCCCCAGATGCCAGAGGTGGTGGATTCAAACCCAGCCCTAGCCAAAAAAAAAAAAACTGCAAAAAAAAAAAGAAGAAAGAAATTATAAATCTAAGCCATCTGTACCATCGAGCTACCTCTGAAACCCCAAATCTCTATAAAGCTCTAACTCTGAGGGAAAAAAAAGAATTTAAATTTCATCTAAATACAATGATCTCCTTAAACAACCAGTCACATCTCATCTCATTTTATTCGGGTTGAAATTTTAGCCTGCGGCATCTGAGGGTAATTCAGCTAAGGCATCTCCGATAAAGGTCATCAATGAGAGAAGCTCTGGCTTTTTGTTCCCCTTTAGATATCCGTACACTTTTATTAACTATGCATTTATGGGTGTGATTTTGACCAGGGAGCTTTTCATTAGTATGGAAGCAACTACATAATATTCTCTGGCACAGCTTACACTGGCATTATGCTAAATTACCAGATTTTTCCTCTTCTGCATAGCTAAAAACAAAGTCCATGAAGTTATAATTCTTTCTCCAAGCTGACAATTGTTTACACACCTGAAGATTTGTCTAGAAAAATCTGCCCTGCGTTCTCAACATTAAAATCCTGTGGCTGCCGGGAGCTGATACATCTAATTTTAACGCAAGAAAGGATGTCTAGCAAACATCAAAACAAAAGCTACCCTTCCAGCCTAATTTTCTTTTTCACACATGTGTCCACCCTACCCACCTCTTGATGCCAGCAGAAAGTAATCTCACCTCTGGAAAGGGAGCCAGCCTCCTAACTGTGCTGACAAAGTGTAGGGAAATGAGAAAGGCTTGACGATTGCTGAATTTTTTTTTTTTTTTTTTTTTTTTGAGACAGAGCCTCAAGCTGTCCCCCTGGGTAGAGTGCCGTGGCATTACAGCTCACAGCAACCTCCAACTCCTGGGCTCAAGCAAGTCTCCTGCCTCAGCCTCCCAAGTAGCTGGGACCACAGGTGCCCGCCACAACACCCGGCTTCGATTGCTGAATTTTATCCCTCTTTATTTCCAAAAGAATAATGAAGAGCTGTCATCCTAATCACCCTCATCAGCAATTTACACTGCAACTACCCACATGTCTGAGGTGGGGGGTGGGGGAGAATGAGATGTGACCTCCCCTCCCCCACACCGCCACACCCATTGGAACCTGTCAATGCCTCTTCCTTAACCAGCCTGGAAATTGCCATCTTCCCCCATTCAATGCCCAGCCCCTGCTGGCTTAGGGAGCTACATAGCTTGTGGTAAACTGCTATCCATTATTCCTCTATATTTAGAACTTCTCTGGAGAAATGCCATTATCTCAGTCACTAAGCTGAAAGCGGCTTAAAGTTAGCTTTTCTCAGTTGTTCATTCACAGTTGCTTTCATGGACCCTTTCTTCACTTTGCTTAAAATTTTTCGGATGGAGGCATGACTACAGAAATGCAAACTATTGAAATATCACCCTATAGAAAACCACCTATGATTTGCGTTGTGCTAATGTTGGGGTAGGTCAAATGTTATTTCTCTCCGCTCTGTCATGTTTCATTGGAAGTAAATTCTGCTCCTTCGACCAGTGAAGAGGGACTCCATGGCCTGAACCAGATCTGGTGATGGAAAACATATTTTCTGTAATACTGAGTTCATTTTTCTGCCAGGACAAATTAGTCAGTAGCTATCTCATATGTCACAGAGGTTTTTAAGAGGCACTTAGGGGGATGCTTTAAAAAAAAGAAAATCCCTCTATGTAGAGTATTGGAAATGTCATGTGCTAATATGAAAATGCTCTGGTAATCTTTCTGTCTTACTCTTCCTGAGTAAAATACTGGTTTTTGTTGGTGATTCCACTCCTAAAAAGAAGATGTTTCAAAGAGAACCAGAAAGTAAATTTTATAATTTAGCCCAGAAAAAGCAAGGTGACAGGGTCATCAAATAAAGGAGGCAGATCCAGTGATTTCATCTTTTCCCTGAGTTCCCATCTCTACTGAAAACTGGGTAAGAAGAGGGCAGTGGCTGCATTTGTAGGAAGTTTTTATTAGCATTCAGCATGTTAAAAATCAAATGAGGGCTGGTATGGCAGCTCACACCTGTAATCCCAGCACTCTGGGAAGCCCAGGCCAGAGGATAGCTCAAGCCTACACACACACACACACACAAATGTATACACACACACACACACACACACATATATATATATTAGTTGGGTATGGTGGCAGGCACTTTTACTCCTAGCTACTTGGGAGGCTGAGGCTAGAGAATCACTTAAACTCAGGAGTTTGAAGTTGCTGTGAACTAGGCTGATGCCACTGCACTCTAGCCTGGGCAAAAGAGTAAAACTCAGTCTCCAAAAAACAAAAAAAATAAAATGAGTGTCCATATGGATGAGAGCCTATGATCAAGTACTGTCTTCTTTCAGTGTGATTGGGAATTTGAAGGAAAAGCAATTTAGCTGGACCAGTCGGCTCATGCCTGTAATCCCAGCATTTTGGGAGGCCAAAGCAGGAGGATTGCTTATGCCCCAAAGTTCAAGAATAGCTTGGGCAACATAGCAAGACTGTCTCTGCAAAAGATGAGAAAAATTAGTGGAGCATGGTGGTACACACCTGTAGTCCCAGATCTGGCCAAATAACAGAGCAAGACCCTGTCTCAATCAATCAATCAATCAATAGCAGTCGATAGCACACACACATATCTTCTTGGGATCTCAGTGTTCATCATCCCATAATAGAGCAAAAAATTGCTACTTTTCAGGGCTGTTGAGAAGATTAAATAATATGATGTGAATAAAACATCTAACAGAATGTCTGGTCCATAATCAAAGAAAACTAGAGTGATATGTAAAGCTATGATGCATATGGGTAGGAATGAGTTTAATGGAATCCTACAAATTCAGGCAGAAAGGCTTACTTAATTTTATTGTATAGCCTGGTCTAACAGCTTTCCTACTGAAGTTTAGCAGAGAGGAGGAAATTACCCTTCAATGTCATCTACATCAGTGATTTTTCAACCAGTGTGCTGTGAGAGGATCTTAGGTGTGCGAAGATTTTAAAAATCATTGATGAAATGTTTTTCAAAAGAAGTTCAAAGGGTAGTAAGTATAATCTTTTTTTACTCTTTTCTTTTTGATCAACATAATTTAAGTGTGTTGGAAGTTTAACTATAGGCTGAAGTATGTTGTGAGATAAAATGTTTGAAAAATACCGGTCTACGCGATCCATTTTCACATGTTTGGAGTTGATCGTGTGCTTGAACAGGTGAATTATGAATTTCTCCAACTTTCTCTTGTAATGGGAGTCATTAGACAGGACCACAGAGTTAACAGTTTAACATAAAAGTGTTTCCAGAGATTCTTCTGGATTTTCTTGGCCTCCAGTCAAACTTGAAAGAGATCAGTAGTAGTAGTAGCATTTGTGATTTCACCCTGTTTTAAATATTTACAGATGCTTAACTCTTAGAGAGATACTTTTGGCATTCCAACAAATTCAAACTCTGTATAAACATTCCTTTGGGGGCTTTTATTTTGTTCTGTTAGTAAAAATTACTAGAGGAATGTAACTCAAACCTAATTTCCAAATAAAATATCTTACAGCAATCAAAATATCCCTATGTGGTTATTATCCACTGTAAAGTACACTTTCCCTCAGGGAATCTGCTAGAAGAAAAAATTAAAACCTAGCCACCCATTTTAAAGCCCATTAAGTCATTAGGTGGCTCTTCGATGTTTTCCGGATGAGCTGGAAAGTGCAAGCTGCCCTCCCAGAGCCAGGGAGAAAAGCACTGTGCAGCCTCCTACAAGCAGGTTTCTTTATCCAGAGTTTACATCGAAGATGGCCCTTAATATTGGCATGGCGTTTGGGCCCTCATGAATATTTCTACATCCTTAAATCTTAATCTGCTGCTTCCTATAGTTAGGTGTCCTAAATGTGTCCTTAGTATCCACAGTGTTTGAAGACATTGGTGCCAGACATTCGATGGTGTCAGGCAGACATGAGCAGCACATCCTGGAACTTATTAGACTAATGCCTCATAAAACTGCTCTAATTCCCTGATATTCCCCCCTAAATTCTTCTGTTTCTCTGTTTCTTGCTTATCCAGCGGTCATTCCATTTCCCATTTGCTATCACTATTTAGTTTGAGCGATAACATGCCCAAGAGTGGAATCACGTTTGACCTTAGTCACAGAAACCGCTCTTCCCTGGGCCAGTGCTTGGTCTACAAGTGGCATGTAACCAGGCCTGGTCAGTGAAATATAATGAGGATTATTATACTGGGCTTGGGAATATTTTTCTACCTGTTAAAAGGTAAGGGAAATACAACAACAATACCCAGCCACAACTGCAGTAACTTGATTCCTAATTTGCATGATACCATGTGAAGATGTGATGTCTGATGCTGGGGTAGCCACCTTGGGACCATGAGGAAAAACAGCACACATGCACTGAAGATGGCAGATGCGAATGACTCAACAAGTCGGAGTTCTTAAAGACATTGTCAATATTAATGACAATATCTCTTAAGCATGAACACCAGATTGGCAGTCTTTTTAATTTTTTAATTAACGTGAAAAACTATAGATTGATTCTGTCAATCTTGAGATACTAATGTTAAGAAAAAGCTTCACTTCTTTCACTCTCTCACTCATCACTGAGTTTTTCTTACTTTTTAAAGTTTATTTTCTTACCCGTCTTTTCAACTCTATAAATACATGTTCCGTGCCGTACTACCTATAAGCTGTCTAACTTCTTGCCAGATATTATCTTAACCCCCTTCTTCCTACCTTATCTATGATTGACATGCTAGAAGAAGGTGCTCGAGGTTAGGGAGGAACTGAAATGTTTTCAAGGTTAGCCCTGACTCAGGTTTTAAGCACCTGAGGGTTTGCTAGAGGATAGCATAGTTCTCTTTCCGATCCACTTTTAACGGTGTTACCTGATGAGTCTCCAAAACTTTCTTCTGTTTAGAAAATCCCAAGGATTCCAGATAAGAGCCTTCCAGATAAGATTTCAACCCTTTTCTTAGCATTTAGTACTGTTCACAGTCTACACCCAACTGACTTTCCAGCTGGAGCTTATCTATTTATCTGAAATGATACCTTTTACCCATGTGGGTCTGTTTACTCACCTTTAACCTTTCTTACTCATTAGTACTTCTGGTCCTGTTCCTATTGGCCCCTCCCCAGGAATGATTCCTAACTAGACTTCCCTGTCCTCTAAGTCAGTGCTGGCCCATAGGTAGCCACGAAGCCCTGAGAGGTAGATTGGATTTTTCACTGAATTTTTAATTTAATTTAATTTGAATTTAAAGACTGGTACTTGAAAATTTAAAACTTTTTTTTTTTTTTGCTCTATGAAATATCTTGTTAAAAATATGAAAGGACAAGCCAGTAACTGGAAGAAAATATTTGCAAGATTCACATGTGGAATATATACCAGTCTGATTTAAAACTGGGCAAAAGAATTGAACAGACATTTCGCCAAAGACATTGCACATTTATGTGCAAAGAAGCATATATAAAATATTCGACATCACCAGCCATCAGGAAAATGCAAATTAAAGTCACCAATAGATATCACTATGAAACCTATTAGAGTGACTAAAATGAAAAATGCTTAGAGCTCCAAATGCTGGCATGGATGCAGAGAACACGGATTTCTCAGACGTTGCTAATGTAAAATGGCATAGTCACTCTGGCTGTCTGGTAGTGTCTTAAAAAGTCTACCCCAAAACCATGCACAAATTTGTTTGTAATAGCCAAAAACTGGAAATGACCCACATACCCCTCAACAGGTGAATGGTCGGAACACACAACCATATAGTAGGATGTTACTCAGCAATAAAAAGAAAGGAACTACTGATACATGGAACAACTAAGGTGGATCTTAGGGACATCATGATGAGTGAAAAAAGCTGTCTTGAAAGATTATGTATTGTATGATCCCATTCGTGTAGCATTCTTTTTTTTTTTGCAGTTGGTGGCTGGGGCTGGGTTTGAACCTGCCACCTCCAGCATATGGGGCTGGAGCCTACTCCTTTGAGCCACAGGCACCACCCCTGTGTAGCATTCTTAAAACAACAAAATTACAGAGCTGGAAAACAGATAAATGGCTGCCAAGGGCTATAAAAGGACAGACTAGGGAGTTTCTTCCTGGTGAGGGAACAGTTCAGTATGTTGATTGTAATTGTGCTTTTACAGTTCTACACATATGGTAACATGTCATAGAATTATTCAGAGACACAAATAAAAACTTTGATGGTACATACAAATGACGATGAAGTATGAATGACGCCCAGGCTAATTAGTTGTATTGTACCAATCAATATCCTTGTTTTGGTAATGAACTATATAGTTAAGTAAAATGTTACTACTGGGTGAATAGTACACGAGGCCTCTACAATTTTTACATTTTATGAGTCTATAAGTATTTCAAAATAAAAAGTAAAATCAAAAAAAGATAGTCTATTCTATTATGGGAAAAAAATTGAGCATGTATATGAATCTACCTTTCAGTTGTAAATTTTATTAAATCTAAATACTGATCAAGAATTTCTGATGAAAATTTAGCATATGAATTGACATGTGCTGTAAATGTACACACTGTGTTTTGAAGACTTAGTGTGAAGAAAATTCTAAAATAGCCACAATTTTTATGTTGATTAATTCAAGTGATACTATTTTATATATTGGGTTAAATGAAATATATCATTAAAATATATTTCTTTCTTTCTTTCTTTTTTTTTTAGAGGCAGAGTCTTGCTGTGTTGCCCATGCTAAAGTACAATGGCATGATTGCAGCCTCAAACTCCTGGGTTCAAGCAGTCCTCCCACCTCAGCCTCCCAAGTAGCCGGCCCAGCCAATGTTTTTGTTTTTTTTTTCCTCTTTTGATAGAGATAGGATCTTGAGATCTCACTATGTTGCCCAGGCTGATTTTGAACTCCTGGCCTCAAGCAATCCTTCCACCTCAACCTCTCACAGTGAATTGATTTCATCTTGAAAAACTTTTTAAAATGTGGCTTTTTAGAAAATTTAAAATTACATATGCAGTTCATATTATATTTCTATTAGATTCCTGCTCTGAGAAAAGATTTTAAATATGGGACCCTGAAAATGGAGGCATATAAGCTTATGCATAGGAGCAATTTTTATTCAAAGGACAACATTCATATACTTTTTCACAATTTTATTAGCACATAACCGATACATGATAAACTAAAATATGTAAAGCGTACAGTTTGGACAGTCTGACATAAAAGTATGAATTTATAAAACCCATCACCGCGAGATAACAAACATTTTTATTGCCCTTCAAATTGTCTTTCTTCTTGCCATCTCCATCACCAAGCAACTGATCATCTTTCTAACACTATAAATACACTATTTTCTAGATTTTTAAATAAATAAAGCATACTAATTGGTCTCTTTCACTCAGCATAATTACTTTGAAATCCATCCATGTCATTTTGCACATCAATAGTTCAATTCCTTTTCACTGCTGAATTAGCGTGTATTGGACAGGGCTGTGTCTATTCATTCACTTGTTCAGTGACTTTTGGGCTGTTCCCAGCTTTTAACTACTACAAATAAAGCTGTTGCACATTTTAATTGGGTTGTTGATTTTCTTCTTATTGAGCAGCAAGAGTTTTATTTTACATAAAATGCAAATCCTTTCTGAAATATATATTTCGCAGATAATTTCACCCAGGTTGTGGCTTGTCTTTTCATTGTTTTTAACAAGTTTTTCAAAGAGCAAAAGTGTTCTACTTTAATCAAATCTTACCTATCATTTTTTTCTTTGATAGTTCATCCTTTTGGGTCCTACTTTAAAAATCTTTTTTTTAACCCAAAGTAGCTAAGTTTTTTCCTATGCTTTCTTCTAGAACTTTTATAACTTAATCTTTAGGTCCAATATTTGTTCAGAGTTTATAGTATGAGTAAAGAAAGAGTCAAGGCTCTTTGTGCATGTGTATGTATTTAAGGACAGTTCAGCCTTGTACCACGTGGGGATGGCAGTGCTGACCACCATGCAGTCAAAAAGTCGCATGTTACTTTGGACTTTTTCAAAAAGTTGACTACTAATAGTCTACTACTAACTGAAAGTCTTACCAATAACATAAACAGTAAATTAACACATATTTTGTATATTATATGCTGTATTCTTACAATAAAGTAAGCTAGAGAAAAGAGAATGTTATTAAGAAAATTTAAGGAACAGAAAAATGTATTTACCACTCATGAAGTGCAAGTGGATTGTCATAAAGGCTTTTCTCCTCTTCACCTTGATGCTGAGTAGGCTGAGAAGGAGGAAGAGGACAGGTTACTCTCACTGTGTCGGAGGTGGCAAAGATGAAAGAAAATCTGTGAAGAGGTGGACCCTCACAGTTCCAACCCCTTCAGGGCTCAACTGTACAACTAATTAATTTGTTTAGAAAAGTATCCTTTCCTCATTGGGTTTCCCTTTTAAGAATGTCAGTTGACATAAGTGCGGGCCTAATTGATCAGTGTGCTCCATTGATCATTTCTTTTTCTTTTTTTGGTCAGGGTCGGATTTGAACCCACCACCTCCAGTATATGGGACCAGCACCGTACTCCATGAGCCACAGGCATCGCCCATCCATTGATTATTTCTAAAGCGATTCACGCTGTCTTGATTACTGTAGCTCTATAGTAAACCTTACATACTAACCCACATAGATTAAGTCCTCCAACTTTATTCTCTTTTTCAAATGTTTTTGACCATTCTACATCTTTTGAACTTCCATAAATTTCAGAATCAGTTTCTCCATTACTAAAAAAAGAAAGTCCTGCTGATATTTTTATTGGGCTTGCATTGAATCTATAGATCAACTTGGGGAGAATGGACAGCTGAACAATATCAAGCCTTCTGATTTATGGCTGTGTGTCTCTCTTCCCTTTTCAGGTCTTTTAAATGATTTGGACAATATTTTGTAGTTTTCTTTTTTTTTTTTTTTTTT
>NW_003852423.1:11290636-11295589 GCF_000181295.1 Otolemur garnettii
AAAAAAAAAAAAAAGAATTTGTCCCTTGCATCTAAGACGTCAAATGTATTGGTAAAAAGTTATTATTAATATTTTCTTATTTTCTTATGTCTACAACCTCTGTATTGTGCCCCCTCCATTCCTATAACTGGTAGTTTGTATCTTCTCCCTCTTTTTTCTTCATCAGTCCAGCTAAAGGTTGCTCACTCTTATTGATTTCAAATAACCAGGGTTTTTTTTGGGGGGGGGAGGGGTACAATGTCCTGATTTTCTATACCATTTGGAATGTTTACACAGAACTGGTTAACATAGTGTTCACCTTACTTATTTAATTGTTGTGTTTAGACATTTATACTCTACCATTAATGTCGCTGACATGTCCCCTTGCAGGTTTTGATTCCAGTGATATTCTGTATCCTTTTTGTTTTCTATTTCCTCTAGCCTTTTCAGCATTTTAAATATATTTTAAATTTTAAATACATTTATAATAGCTCTTTTAATATGTTTAATTACTAATTCTAACATCTGTGTCATTTTTTCGTTCTGCTTTTACTGATTTTTTTCTTAACAGTACGACAAGTATTTGCCTGCTTTTTTCATGCATAAATAGACAAGAGTACATATAATTTATATGTTTAAGGTAAAGACTAATAACAAAATTAACACATACTTAAAACCCCAAACAGTTTAGCCAAAAGAATGCTATCAATACCTAGAAGCCGGCTCTGATCGCACTTCTTCAATCCACTCAAAGGTAACCACTATCTTGAAGTTTGTGTTAAACTAACTGTCATTTATTTATTTTCACTTAGGTATGTAACCCTAGAGCAAATATTAATTTTTTAACTCTTTTTGACCTTTACTAAAACACAGTAATTCTTGACTTAGTTTTTTTTAACTCAATTATGATATTTTTAAAATTCAACCAAATAAATATGTGTATCTGCTGTTCATCATTTTCTATGACAAATAATATTTCATTAAATTAATATTCAAAAAATATCTATTCTTCTATTTGCTGACATGAGAGCTGTTTCCAGTTTTTGTTTTTGTTTGTTTGATTTTACAACTACAAACAATGCTTTTGTGACTACATTTGACTATGTCCTTGGTGGCACATGAAAAAAGCCTCTCTAAGGTATTTATCTTGAAATAATATTTCTTAATTGGAGACTATACACATTTTCAACTAAGCAACTATGCTAACTTTCAATTGCCTTCTAAAGTTGTGGTATCAATTTGCTCTTCAATCAGCAGGATGAATTTCTATTGCACTACATCTTTGCCAATATTTGGTTTGTTGGGCAATGTAATTTTCCCAATCTGATAGAAAAAGAATGGTATCTGTAGAAGTCATTTGTTTTTCCTAAACATTACCCAGTATTCCCCCATTCCAAGCACATGGTAGAAGGAATTGCATTTGCTGCCCCTTGTGGTTGGGTGGGCTCATTGATGTGCCACTTGCCACTTTCAGGCTGGAAACTAATTACCGATGCAAATACCTCCATGAGCGTCTTCCTTCTGGAAAGGAGACTGACAACATTCAGGAGGTGACTGTTGTGTGACTCTGGGAACGTGAACAACCACTATGAACAGATGATCTAGAACGGACAGTCAGTTAGAATGAGAAGTAAAATTTTGTTGGTCTGATTCTTGAATGTTGGTGGCAACAATATTGCCTAGAGTATCACGATATACGGAATATTTCATTGGGGTTTTAATTTGCTTTTTGCTGCTTGCTAATGAGACTGGCAATCTTTTGGCCATTCTCTCTTCTTTCATAAAGTGCCTGCTTATGGCTTTTTTCATTTTTCAGTTGGTTTCTTTGTCTTGCTCTTGTTGATTTATAGGCGTTCTTTAGACATTTTGGAGTGCTATCTTTTGTCAGTTTTGTTTCAAATTCTTTTTTTTTTTTTTTTTTTTTTGAGACAGAGCCTCAAGCTCTCCCCCTGGGTAGAGTGCCATGGCATTACAGCTCATAGCAACCTCCAACTCCTGGGCTCAAGCGAGTCTCCTGCCTCTGCCTCCCGAGTAGCTGGGACCACAGGCGCCCGCCACAACGCCCGGCTATTTTTTGGTTGCAGCCATTATTGTTGTTTGGCGGGTCCGGGCTGGGGATTCGAACCCGCCACCTTAGATGTACGTGGCTGGCGCCTTAGCCGGTTGAGCTATAGGCGCCGAGCTTTGTTTCAAATTCTTGACTCAATTTATGGTTTATCTTGTAGTGGTTCTTAAACACAACTTTTATTTTAGAAAATTCCAAACATACGAAAGTAGAGAGAATAGTATAATAAAGCTCCCTGTAGCCATACCTAGCTGGCTTCAGTAATTATTGATTCTTAGTAAATCATGTTTCGTCTGTAATCCCCCATCCATTCCTCCCACACCTAGATTATTTTGATGAAAATGCCAGACATCATATAATTTCATCTATATATCTCTCAAGATTTGCTTTTTGGAGGTGAGGTCTGTTCCAATCTCCCAGCCCATACAGGCCAAAGGCTTTTCCTCTCCCCCTTTAAACCTAAGCTGTAGGTGTCTTGGGAGAGTTTGTGTCTCAACTAATTGGATGGCTAAAGACATTTAAAAAAATCTTTTTCATTGTATTATGTTAAAAGCACTAGAAGTGATTTAATTTAGCACATATCCATGTTGCTTAGACACTTCTAAGTATATTTTAAACTTGGGTGATTTATACATGTGCATATGTGTTTACTACTATCCATTTAAATTTCTAAAATACATGAACTATTTCTGTCTGCCTTGTTTGAAATAATGCCCAGCCCAACATGAGTCAGAAGGGAATGGATAACAAATTTCATTTGATAGAATTCACATGTTTATACATATATGATGAGTGTTAGGACAGCATAAGGAAAGTGAACTTGAAGTATGGCTTGATTTGTATAGATAATTCTAATGGTTAGAAAAAGACATGTATCTCCTATGGAATAAAATGTGATTTTTCCCCCTATTTTGCTCATTCCAGTTTTTTTTCTTTCATCCTTCTTCTGGGTAGTTTATGAGTTGTATATTCAGTGCTGTTTTTTGAAAGGCACACAATTGAAAATATATGGTTGTGCTATGGATAAATGGGCTGCACTGATATTACCGCCGTAGGAGAATCTGCAATGAGCATTCTATCATTCAGTCCCTTAAATGTACCATCTTGCTGAGTGGCTTTCTCAGAAGTACTCATGCATAGGGTACTTTGTCTTTCGGAATGTAAAGACTCTGTTTTCATACCTCTCTAAAACAGTGTTTTAATTGTAATTTTAAATGACACACCATTAGAGATTTCTGTCCTATATTGTTTTTATATGAGTCTATAGACCATAATGTTCTGTTAATTAAAAAATAAAAACAACTGTTGTATTATTTTATACTACCTTTCACTCAAAAGGGGGGAAGGGGAGATTAAGAGGCTGACTGTACATTGAAGAGTAACTGAAAAAGCCAAAACACGACCACTGGCTTTTTCTGCCTGTTCTTTCGTTTCTGCCATTTGTGGCCTTGCTGTGGCTGTCGTCCCACACAGATCTATTTCTTTTCTTCTAGAAAAGCTTCTCCCTCCCTTCTGACTACTGCTTGCCCAGCTGGTGTGCGTGGAGCTCTCCTCATCCTCGTTCGTGGCAGGGGTAAGAGTTGTGTGTCTTTTTGATCTTGAATTTGACCTTATCACCGGATGCAGGGCTATTAGACTTCAGGGAGCTTCTCTGCACCCTTGAAATGTGCTTCTTGGCCCACTTTATGATTAACAATAACTTGTTTGTGATACTAATGAAACTCTTCCTTTGTTTTGACATCTGACAAATTTCTTTCCAATCTTCATTACCAGGGCAACTCCAGGGAACAGTGAATCTTTTTTTTTTTTTTTTAGTAGCCCTGGGTTGAGTGCTGTGATGCCATAGCTCACAGCAACCTTCCAACTCTTGGCCTCAAGTGATCCTCTTGCCTCAGCCTCCCAAGTAGCTGGGACTACAGGTGCCTGCCATAATGCCTGGATATTTTTTTTAGAGGTGGGGTCTTGCTCTTGCTCAGGCTGGTCTCCAACTCCTGAGCTCAGGCGATGTACCTACCCCAGCCTCCCAGAGTGCTAGGATTACAGTCGTAAGCTGCTGCGCCTGGCCTTGGAACAGTGATTCTTAAACATAAGTTTCTAATACGGCTTTCTTCACACCAATGTCCCTTTGATCTATACCTCTAGCAAAACATCTGTTCTGTTTGATGCCAAAGATTTTCCCTTCCTTTAATTAGTTTTGGATACTTTACATGTTAGTTCCCCCCCACTCATCACTCATGTTTTCTCTAACTGTTTATCTGGGGCTGGTTTAAGTATTAAAAATAATTTGTATCTATCCTCACTTTAAAATGGGTTTGCATAGTTCATGAATATTTTGAAGAAAAGTCAACCATTACATGACAAATACATGTCTTGTCTTCTAGTTTTTTTACTCCTATCTGTGTCTATAATATCTAACTTCAGGCAACAATGACTTATACTGCTCTATGACTCAGCAGATCCATTTCAAATGACTGTTTAGGAGATGTGTCAATCAAGATAGGAGGTGCTTAGTGTACTAAAGTGCCTGCTTGCTTCTAGTTCTGACTCTTGATCACGCAGCTCTCTTACTATGTACACATGCACTGCTCTATCTAATGAAATAACAGCTCTGACACCACACTGTAAGCTTCCTACTACAGTCTTTCTGTCACACTCACCCCAACCCCAAAGCTCTTTGGAGCACCCAGGGGATTCCGGACATCTGTAAAGAATAACAATCTGTTCACTGGGTGTGGCTATTCTGTGGGATAGAAACCAACATAACATGTACGCAATAGGACAACATACAGCATTAGCCAGGTCAGACTCCTCAAACTGAGCTTGTCAGAAGAAAGAACACCAGTCCGGTGTGGTGGCTCATGCCTGTAATCTCAGCACTCTGGGAGGCCAAGGCAGGTGGATTGCTTGAG